>NW_021627799.1:0-144296 GCF_004785775.1 Grammomys surdaster
CTCAAGTGTGAGTTGGTTCATTCTGTCAAATCTTTCTGTGATTCATCACTTTGTCTGCCCCTTAATTAGACATTGTTTCAAGAATGGCTGCTTCCTTTTTCAAACTAACCTTATCTTCATTGATAGGGATCAAACATGTGTACTAAAGATATGCCTGTATTTCAGCCAGATCATACTATAATACAGGGTATTTCTCAATTCCTGCTGGATCATGTAGACCTAAGGGGTCTTTGGATATGATTTCTTGCCACAGTAGCCATGTTGCTAGATTAAAAATCTGATATATATGATTTAAAAATCATATATATATATATATATATATATATATATATGTCACTTTTATTTCATCAGATGAACTGATGAGATGTGTGTGGAAGAGGGTATTAGAATGATTATAGACTGCAGTCTAGCTAATCCAACAATGGCTGGCTATGGATAGAATGTCCAACAATTCTGTAGTTGCTCAGTCCACAAGACTGAACATCTCAGTTGGTGTTTAGTATATGCCGGAATCCCACGGAGGTAGGCTCCAATTCCTATGAAAAGATAGATGTGCTAGCAAGGCAAGGGCAAGCAGACAAAGAGACAAAGCTTTCTTTTTTTCTGTACTTATGTAGATTTCAGCAGAAGGTGTGGCCTAGATTAAAGGTGTGTCTTTCCACATCAATTAAAGGTGTGTGTCTTTCTGACTCAAGATTCACATCAAAGGTGTGTGTGTGTGTGTGTGTGTGTGTGTGTGTGTGTGTGTGTGTGTGTTCAGACCTCAAATGTCCAGACTAGAAGTGGATTTAACCACTTCCAACCAAGCAAAAAAAAATCTCTCGCAACTCTACCCTATATTTCGGGATTGTAGTTCTTTCCAGATAAAGTAACCGTAACAACCCTGTGCAACATGAAATCCAGGTGACCTGGAAAAGCTGGAAGAGAAAAAAGGAAATCCATGTTCTGAGTCTCAGGAAGAAATATGTTCCTGCTCATATCTTGTCTTTGGCTCAGTGAAACTGAGTTCAAACCTCTAAAGTCCAGTATCTCTAAGTCAGTAAATTTGTTTGATATCAAGCTACTAGGCCTACAATAATTTATCGAATCAACGAACAAGGCTAAAACTAGCCACTATTGAAATCAAACACTAAACTCATTGTTGCTATGAAGCTATCTCAAAAATATAGTTCATATTTGCAATCAGGTGACCTGGGGGAAAGAGACTACCCTCAGTAGGGTATATTGGCTTCATCTAATCAGCTGAAAGGCTGAAAAGCAAAACTGGCAGATTTCAGAAAATAAAATATTCTTCCCCCAACTCTAGAATCTCTAGCCTGCTGCCCTGCCTTATAGATTCATCCTTGGATATTTGTATTGTATGCATCAATCTTTAAATAAGTGTATAGTAGTACAACTTCATCCATGGTTTGCTTCCTATCACTTGCTATAGCCTTCAATCTGCAATCTGAAAGTGCTAAGTAGAAAGTTCTAGTAATAAATAATTTGTAAGTTTTAAATTGTGTTTTGTATGGGGCAAAAAGATGGATCAGTGGTTAAGATCATTTACTGCTCTTCCAGAGGACTAAGTTCAGTTCCCAGCACCCATGTCAGGTTGCTTAGGATACAAATATTATTCTCAAAAACATGATGAAATATCATAGCATGCCTTTACTTCCAGTCTGGAATATAAACAATCCCTCTGTGCAGCCCTATTAGTACCCATCTGGGTTATGGACTGTCTTGGTATCACAGTGCTACAGTGCTTGTGCTCAAGGGGTCCTAATTTTACTTAAATCAATACGAATGTTCAAGAGTAGAGGTACAAAGGACACACTGGCGTATGGAACAGCGAAAGCTGGTTAACCTCACTGTGTGACAACACCACAGTATATATTGAAAAACAACAACCAGGTGGTGGTGGTGCATACCTTTAATCCCAGGAGCCAGAGCCATATATATGTATATGTAATCTGACATATAGGACTCAATGACTCAATACTTCACATAAGTTCAGACACACATTGTGGTATATCTGCATGTGTAAGATGACGACTGTATATTTTTAAAATGTCTTCGTGGGTCTGTTTCCCTACATAACCCCAACTTAAACATTTGTTGTAATACTAACAGGGGAGAAACTCCAATAGTTCACAGGGGAATTTCTTAACTATTATAACCAGAAAAGACCAAAAGTGGCCAGAACAAATGGCTACAGACAAAAAGCAAAAACTAAATAATAATAATAATAAATAACAACAGTTCGCTAATCTTTTCCTAGGTGACTCAATCAATACAGAGCCCAGACGCCATGAAGAATCCTTGAATGTATAAATAGGTGCCAGGCATACCTGAGAAACAAAATCACTAGGCCACCAGAAAAAAACAAAATGCTATTATTGATTATATTGAAACATAAAGGTCCTACTGGTAAGCAAAATCCCACTTGTGCACAACTACAGGCTCAGTGTATCCAGCTGTGGTCCCTTTCTACTCCCTAAGTACACCAGGTGAATGACACTGTGATGTAAATGTAACTGGTCTTCCAGGCAAATCATGGATAGAAACTGTTGTTTCTGTGTAGCCACATTAACTGGTGATGTGGCCTTTAAAAAGTAAGACCTACGTAGTTCCTTAGACAACTGGGACAAGGACATAGATGAGTTTTGGACAGTTTATATGGGACCACAAGTTAATTTCAATAAAAAACTAGTGGCCAGGAGCACCCCACACATACATTCTCGAGCTTCCTATCTTGCCACATGACTAGACCCTTTCACACAACTCTTGCTCTAATGATGCCAAGACTGACCAGAGACAAGCCATGCTCACACCATACCACTGAATCTCTAGAACTGCCAGATAAGTAAACTTCTTTTTTTCTTCTTTTGAATTTTTATTTGAAATATTTTTTCATATAATATATTTTGAACATGTGCTTTGCTTTGTCTTAATTCCTTCCATATTCTTCCGACCTCCATACTCAACCAATTTCATGTACTCTCTCTCTCTCTCTCTCTCTCTCTCTCTCTCTCTCTCTCTCTCTCCTTCCCTCCTTCCCTCCCTCTCTCCCTTCCTCCCTCTTTATGAATTAAAAAAAAACAATGACATAAACCCAAAAATGAAAATAAAAACAAACTGAAAAAAATCAATAGAACAAGAAGAAAATTCCAAATAAAACAACAGAGAGAGACAGAGAGGCAGGGAGGAGGAGGAATTGTACAGAGACCAACTATGCCTGGACATGGGCCTGCTTTGTAGTATGGACAATATACTCAATAATACTTCATTGAAGAAAACTGATATTCCCTTTCCTACTAGGTATCAATTGCAAATTGTAACTAGCTTCTTGGTTAGAGAAAAGACTTTGTGACCACTTCCCTTTATCATTGCTAGAATTTTGTCCAACTTGAACTAAACACACAGTTCTAAAGAGATGAAATACAATGCCTAAGAAACACTTTTAAAATGATGAAGCATCTTTAGTCATCGGAAAGCTACAAATTAAAACTACATTGAGATTTCACCTTACTCTAGTCAGAGTAACCAAGATCGATAAAACAAATGACTGCAGATGCTAGTGAGGATGCTGGGAAAGGGGGAGTCCCACCCTTTCATTGCTGGGGAGAGTGCAAACTGGTACAAGCACTATAAAAATCAATGTGCAGGTTCTTCAAAAGGCTGAAGCTTGATCTACCAAAAGATCCAGCTACATCACTCTTGGGTATGTACCCAAAGGACTTTGTATTTACTATAGAGTTACATGTTTATGGCTGCTGGATCCATAACAGCCAGAAATGGGAAGAAGTCTAGATCTCTACCAACACATGAATGGATAATAAAAATGTGGTATGTTTAAACAACGGAATATATTTAGCTGGCTAGAAAAATGAAATTGTGAAAATTGCAGATAAATTGACAGAGCTAGAAAACAGTCATCCTGAGTGAAACAACCAAGCTCCCCAAAGACAAATGTTGTGTATTTTCTTTTATATAGTGGATGGTAGCTTTTAAACTTTATATATGTATGTTTCCATCCAAATAACTACAGAGATTAGGTAGCTAGTAAGGGACCAGTCGTGGGGAAATAGATCTTTCAAGTGAGGGAAAATAGAATGTAGTATTATAAAGAGATAGAAAGGCAGCATGGCACAATAACCATAAGGATTCAACAGTAGCAAGCATATCTTGGTGGTAAGCACTAGCTCTCTACTTGAACTTAAGATCTGCTTAATAAGAGGGAAACCATGCCTGATTTTGGAAACCTAGCCAATGCTGGTGAAGTCATGGATCTTGGGGAAGAATCTACAATGGTCACTTTACTAAACCAGCATAATCTCTAACTACATTTTAAATATTTAGCCTTATAATCACAGAGGAGTGTAGTCCTCACCCCTCATCAAAGAAACGTTTGTGTGACAGATGGAGATCACCATAGAAAATCACAATCAGTCAAAATGCAAGGTTGTGGAGCCTAGTCCTAGTAGATGTATCTACAAAAGAACCCCCACATCTAAGGTTCAAGTAACTCTATGGAAGAGAGGCCATGCTTTGAGATTGTGTCTCTTAGTAAGGTCAGAAGCTACACTCATAAAGTCTCACCAATATGACTGCCCAAATGTGAGCTGAACAAGGATTACATCAATGACCATGCCAAAGAGGCCTGGAAAAGTCCACAAAGAGCAAAATAGAGCCAACTAAGGAATGCTGAGAGAAAGAGAAATAGTGTTCCTTAGGGAAAAGTACACCAACTTGTTACCCAATACCAAATGATCAGCCCTGATAACAGATAAAAGTAACATTCTGTAGACTGAGAAAGTTGTATTTAGGAAGGTGTGTGTGTGTGTGTGTGTGTGTGTGTGTGTAAGATATATATATATATATATATATATATATATATATATATATGCATGTAACAATTAACTTTAAAAGGTGGTGGCATAAATTTGAAAGAGAGAAAGGGTGGGTATAGGAGATAGTGGGTTTGGAAGGAGGAAAGGGAAGGGGAAATGATATAATTACATTATAATCTCTAAAAGAGAACTTTAAAACTGAGGTAAGTCGGTAAAGTAGCATAGGAGGATTAAAATGGGGATATAGATGGGAGGTGCAAAGTAAAGGAGGGGTTATGGGGCGGGGCAACGAACAATAAAGACCTTTTGAAAAGACATATGAAAATCTACTGCTGGAGATGCTTTCTGAAATATACATATACATGAAGTGTACTTGAATGGAGTCACTATGTAATAGGGGATACAGCACCCTAACTAGACATCTTAAGTCACCAAGTAAAACCTCTAGTGCCAGAAATGGGTTGGGTACATCTTGTCGAATCATTGGCCAAAAAGACCCCACAGACCACCACTACCCAGAAACATTGTAGGTTACTGCCAAAGGTATTACTCACTTTCCATAACCTGATGGTAAGGCCCTATTGCAGAAGACAACAGTCACTTATGTAACCAATCATGAAGAAATGAACTTGCTAACCAGTGAAGCTTCATCTCTGTGGATTATATCATTCACTGTGCTGGAAGGTACTGTGCATGCTATCAGAGAAAAGAAGTGATCATCAGTTTCACTTGGCCACAAGCCTGGTGCCCTGCAACAGAGATCTGCCTGCAAGATACACCAGTACAACAGTAGCACAGATAGCATGATAGTAAATAACTACCTTGTAAAATGGATTTAAGGCTGAGAAATAGAACACATACCTGGCTAAAGTGGCCAGGAACCTGCAACTAGATAGGTAGATAGGCCATGGGTCTAGAGGAAAACCTATCACTATTTTTTTTACTAAAGGAACATAGCAATAAAATGATGTCTAAGGACACACTTCCATACTAATAGATCTGTGCCTCCCTCAACTCACATCACAGAAGCTCCTTCTTGCAGGAGATGGCAACTGGGTGACTAACACTTGGACAATATCTAGAAAGTAAGTGACTTTGGAGCACTCAGACCTAAATGGGACTTTGTTAACAAACCTCTCACCACAGGCCTCTTGAATCTATAAGAAAGAGGAGGCAGCAGAGGGGGAATGATGCCCCCACAGAAGGAGTCCCCCTGAAATACTCTCCACCATGCCTTGTTCAATTTTACCTCTCTAAAGCTGAAAGCTCCTGGCAAATCTGATGCTGACTGCCTCTGGCACCACCGAGACCAACAAAACTTTGCCACAGATACGGGGAAGGACCCTCTTACCCTTAAAGGGAATGGCCCAGACCCAGTTCCCTTATGGGGCCGAGGATTGATATGCCTGTCTGATACCACAGAAGGCACAGCTAACTGGCTACCAAAAAGATTAATAAAAAAATAGATACCCCCACAAAGCCAGGCCCGACCATAAACAAGGTGAAGAAAAATTTACATCCAGGGAAGAGAAATCTCCCTGAGAATTCCCTTCTTTTTCCTTTCCAGGTAAAAATGAATCACCCATGATGTCTGCTGTTGGAAGTTCTAATCCAGATGCTGGCCTCCGAACTTACACTACTCAGACCTTTGAAGGGCCACTGACAAGAACATCAAACAGCTAGAGATTGACATCACTAATCTGAAGAAATCCCTCGCTTTGCTGTCTGAAGAAACCTCCTAAAAGCTCAAAGATCCTTATTGGACTTGATTTACTCTATTACAATAAAAAAGGCTGTGTAGAGCTATGGACTGTGTACAGCTCTTAAAGAAGAAGGTTGCCTTTACATAGACAAGACAAGAAGGGTTAAAGAGAGCATGAAACAGGTAGTGAAGGCCCTAAGAAAAATCAGAGAGAGAAAGAGACAGATGAAGGCTGGTACAAGAATTGGTTTTCAGCCTCTCCAAGGTTGTCAACCCTATTTCCTCCCATCTTGGGACCATTATTTGGATTCTTTTTGCTTTTTTCTGCTGGTCCCTGGCTCTCAAATAGGTGGACTAACTCTGTGATACAACAGATAAATAATTTGGTAGCAAAACCTACTCAGATACATTATCATTAGTTAGCTATGGAGGACCACGAGACTCAAGATGAGGTTGTTACTTATACAGGATGTTTCCAAAACCCATCTCCACCCAACCTAAAAGGGGGGACTTCTGCCCCTAGACCAAGCAGAGAGGGGCCACCCAGAACCCCCTCTGTCAGGCGATCTGAATTCTTGCTTAGGCTGCGAGGCTAAGTACTGCAAGGGAATATCAATAAAAGATAAAAATATCTCTCTGGGTTTCCTGACTGCACAGGGATTGATGTCAAAAGTATCCCCTCTCCAGGAAAAAGACATCGGGATGGTTATGGCCCTCATGCCTCACTGGACAACGACAGGGGGACTGGAGCCATTACAAGGTCCCCTTCAAATACTGGAGGTCAGGCCTCTATACCCGCCTTTGCAAGATTAGAATTGCCACAGCCCTTCTATACTTAGAGAAGGGAGGAGATGTCAGGGGCAGCCCTGCTTACCCACTGAAGGCCTAAAATCAGCCATAGGCTTAAAATCAGCAATAGGACTGCCATACATGTATACTAACACCAAGTCTTGGGTCTCAGTGGAAAAACATCAAAGCAGATGGCTATAAGCTAATGTAAACAGGTAGCTTTTGTGGAAATTTACCAGCCTGAGTAGTCGTAGACCTTGTAAATAGGTAGCCTGGGCAGACAATACCAACTTAGATAAGGACAAGCGAGTCATAGGCAGAGTCATAGTGACTTGTCCCCTGAACCTTCACCCAGCCGATACCCGGTTCTGATGATATCTGTATTCCTCCTGATCACCCACACTCTAGTGTCATTCCCTTCCCCACATCCTGCCTTTCTGTGTTTATAACCCCTGTGTGAATGAATTACGATTTGAGAAAAAATAAATTTAAAAAGTAGGTATTCAACATAAAAAAAAAGAAAAAAGAAAGAGGAGGCAGAAAGATTCTAAGAGCCAGAAGTGGTAGGCAACTCAAAGGAAACAGCATCTTCCAGATACAACAGGACTGATACAAACTCACAGAGACTGTGACAGTTGCACAAGGCCTGAACAGGTTAAAAGATTTTCTTTATAAAAAAGTCATCCTTGCTTACTTTTATCATAGTAACAGAAAACTGACTAACATGGGTGGATGTCTTTAGGAAATTTCAGAAATCTTATGGCTTCTCCCTAACCTTTTAATGAAATCCCAAACTGGCAGAAAACAAAAAGTTAAAGCTTCCAAAGGTTTCCCTTCTCCAAGAGAGTAAATCAGAAAATGTTTCATGTCCTAGATGGAATGATGGAGATTTTGTTCTTCATTCTCAAAGGTATGAGCTACTACTGGATAAATGGAGAGCACTCTTTACCCCGTGCCTGATTACTTGGTCACTCAGACACCTGAGAAGACTAGATGGATCATAGATGATAACACTTCTCATGAAGCAAACGATCTGGTGAGGTTATCCAAAAGGACTATCGGAAGTTAACATTTTCTTGGCTTAAGCAAAGACATGTGCTCATGGTCTTGACCATAATGTTAACATCATGTCTCAATATAGTTCTCATAGAGGGATCTCGATACCCAGAGCCTTCTCTCAAAGGTTAGTGGTCCATTCTATTAACTGTCACTTTAATTGCACTCAAGGAGGAGAAAGCAGACATAAGGATACTCTTAGGATTCACATGCTGGGCAGAAAGTGGGAGGTTAACCCTATGAAGAGTCAGGAGCTTGTCACGTTGGTGATGTTTTAGAATTTTGCTTGTGGCATGTGAAGATTCTGTCAAAGAAACAGGGAAGCCCTTCCTCCTTGCTCACTTTGATAGTTAGTAAGTATGTTTATTAACCCTGGCTGGATGTTGAAAATGCATTCCACATTCATCAATGAAAGTCACAGAGTCACTTATCAGTCGACTTAGGTAGAAACTAGTTTTGAGTAAAAGTTTTGAGCAAATTTTAATCATGGTTAAAAGCATCTTTGTCACATAGAACGTGTGATCCAGAAGACCCCATGTTGCTAGAGGATTTTTATAGCTTTAGAATCCATGGTCTTTTGCACACTCCTGCAGTAGAAAAGACCTATAAGGTCTTGAAGCAAAGCCATGCTATCTGCATCAGACAGCTACCCATCATTCCCAAAGTGGTTCCTGGCATGCTAGTGTGCCTAAAAGGAGACTGAGCTGTCAGGTGAGTGGCAGTCACTTGGCAACAGGAACTACTTACTTTGATCTGGATGCCAAATGAAGTCATAAGTTTGAGGAAGAAGGCACAATAATAATGTGGTACATTGTGGAAATAGTATATTCCAGATCAAAATGGGTAAGTTGAGAAGCATGAGCAAGTTACACAAGCAGACGCTGTGCTCATTCCGTTATTTAGTTACATCAGTGTCTAAAAGTTAGCTGGCTACCAGAGGAGAAGCAGAAGGAAATGTTAGGGCCTGGTTTGTGGCACGACTTGTTATGTTTGCAAGGTGACAGAGGCCTCTTGTGAATTACAGTCTGGCTCAGTGCTGTAATGGAAGGTCGAAGGGATATCCTTGTTGTTACAAGCTTCATGGAAAGAGGGAAGTAGCCTAAGGAAAGACTGCTTGAAAATTCCTTGGGAGTACCTGACCAATCAGGGGCCTGTAAACAGCAACACTGAAAGAGTCAGGACAAGAAGGTATGAGGACATTGCATAGAACGGCAAGTAGACATCAGCAGGAAGTGCGTGGCTTTGTGTCTCCTACAAGTATTTCTAGAGCACCTCTCCAAGCACTGATTGAATAAGCGATAAAGATTCCTCACCTAGGGTGAAAGGCAGCCAGCTTCCCTGATGAGGCTCGCATAATAGACCCCAGAACAGAATGCCTCCCCAGCCAGGATGCAGGGAGACAGATTCATAAATATTAAACAGTCACACTAATAGTTATTTGATAATGGCAACCAATACTAAAGAAAATAAGGATAATGTACCACAAGAGCTACACTGCAAGAAGTTATTTCTACAGGAGTCAGGGCCTGTTCCCTTGCAAGCTGAGTAGAAGATAGTTAGGCGAGGAAAGAACAGGCCAGAAAGAAAGAGTGCATATGTGATGGTCCTAGTTAGGGAAGGTGTTTGGTTCAGATGAGCAAATAAGGTCAGTGTGGCCCTAACATTCATTTAAAGGGGGATTGTACTCTTATGAAGCCACAATGTAGCCTTCGAAACTAGGAAAGGAAATGTCATGTATTTCTCTGGCAAGTTTTGTTAGTTTTCCAACAGTGTGGTCCAATACAGAAAGTCCAGCTTGGAATCAGGCCTCAACTGTGTTATCAGGCTCCTTCAATCTCTGGTAGCCAGGGAAGGTTGGTGACGTTCGATGTTGGAATCTTGACAGTTTTAATGGTTATAAGCTTGCTGTTTTCTACAGTGCGTCCCAGTTAGGGTTGGATTAATGTTTCCTCTCAATTGGATTATGGGACAGGCATTTTGAACAACATCATCGTAGAAATGAACTGGACTCAGCATCCTAACACATGCCAAATAAGTACATTTCTATTGTTGCTAGCAATGTGAACTTCAGTCATGTAATTAAGCCAATATCAAAGTCCTGAGTGGTAGTGTTAGCTTTTATTCTTCAAGTACCACATTGCAAGTAGTACTTATCAAACATTCAGTGAACTCATCTACTCTGTCCATATTAATAATTGATAGATCCCATTTTGCAAAAGTTTAGGTAATTTATCAGTACTCTTTCTTATTTTCATACTGACTGAAATTGTCCTGTGTGTTGTGGAAAGCTGCTTCAAGCCGACTTCTGTGATCTTTTGTCATGTCTCCATCATTCTCTGAGCGCTCCCTTTGTGTGAGTGTGTGTGTGTGGGTGTGTGTGAATATGTATGTGAGAGTGTGTAAGAGTGAGTGTGTATGTGAATGTGTATGTGTACATGTGAGTGTATATGTGAATGTGTGTATATGTGAGTGTGTGTGAATGTGTGTGTATGTATGTTATAAATGTGTGTGAATGCGTGTGTATATGTATATTGTGAATGTGTGTGTGTGAGTATATGTATGTTGTGAATGTGTGTGTATATGTATATTGTGAGTGTGTGTGTGTATGTGAGTGTATGTATGTTGTGAATGTGTGTGAATGCGTGTGTATATGTATATTGTGAATGTGTGTGTGAGTGTATGTATGTTGTGAATGTGTGTGTGTATGTGAGTGTATGTATGTTGTGAATGTGTGTGAATGCGTGTGTATATGTATATTGTGAATGTGTGTGTGTATGTGAGTGTATGTATGTTGTGAATGTGTGTGAATGCGTGTGTATATGTATATTATGAATGTGTGTGTGAGAGTGTATGTATGTTGTGAATGTGTGTGTATACGTATATTGTGAATGTGTGTGTATATGTATATTGTGAATGTGTGTGTGTATGTGAGTGTATGTATGTTGTGAATGTGTGTGTATATGTATATTGTGAATGTGTGTGTGTACGTGAGTGTATGTATGTTGTGAATGTGTGTGAATGCGTGTGTATATGTATATTTTGAATGTGTGTGTATATGTTGCCTGTGTTATCGATGTGTGTGTGTATATGTGAGTGTGCATACATGTGTGCAAGCACATGTGCATGTGTTTCCTGTTTTATTCTGGAAACTTAGTCTTCCAAGCACCCTGGAACCAGTTTGGAAACTTCAAGTCTGATTGGATAGGTTCATGGCTGATGTCAGGCTCTGAGAGGTAAAAGACTATACATAGAAATACATCTAGTTCTTATCACACCCTTATCTGTATCTATTTATATGGCTTTTATTCATGTGTATTCAAAACTTTAAATCCAAATAAAAATCTCAAATTTTAACCCAAGCTCTTTGTAAATTTATATATTGATAACTAGATCTCTGATAGTCATAAGCCTCTGACATTTTTGTCAAGTATTTATTTTTCTATTCGATTTCTGTAAGTAATCTGGTGTCCACACACAGTGAAGGTTTCAAGCTGAGCTGCTATTGCACCATCCGGCATCCATGAATATTCACTCTGCTCCATGTTCTGACACCCCAATCCAAAACTGCCCCAGGGACACCCTGTTCACATTCAGCAGGCACAATCCCAGGTACACACTCCTCCTATCTTCCTCAGCTAATGGAAAGGAGAAGGAGAAAGCAAAGAGAAGCAGATCCTTAGATAAGGGCCAAAGAAACATCATACCAGTAATTACAGAACACACAGTCCCTAGAAGCCCTGAAGTAATCCATTTCTTTACACAAAAAAATGGGATTTGCTCTTTAAAAAGAAATTACACTAGTGAGTGTTATGTAAATATGAAAAATTAATCCCAGTGGTATAAAAAGTGTTGACAAACATTTGTCAATAGTCCTTAAATCTATCTGAGCATAAAGGAAAATGAGTATTTTGAAGTTTTTTGGGGGTCAAATCTAAAATGTAAATAAAATATCTGGAGGATAGAAATCCAAGGAAAATTTGAGCACCCTGCACATTTGGTACTGACATCTTGTGAAAATCTTCTGCCTTTGAGCTAACAGTTCAGAGAAGTCACCAAATGAAGAACGAAGTTTTCATGGCTATCTAGCCATGTTTATCATGCCTTTCATACACAAATGACGATGTTGGGTCCCTCATTTACTGGAAAGTCTGGCGTTTCAGATTATGACTGACAGTTAGTGTTGGTTGACTTCAACAGTACCCAGGCCAGTCTCCAAAAATACAGGAGAATGCTGTACCTTCCAAATAAAGACATTATCTTTTTCTTTATTGTCGTCGATAGTTGTCCTTTAGGTTTGGGGTGCTTCTCGATTTGCCAGTCTATCCTGTCTGTCATTAGAGTATTTATTTCCGCAGAGCTCAAACTCTTTAAGAAAAGGGCTTCTCTGATCTTCTGTCAGCATTGGAAGCCCCGGGACTGTTCTCTATACAGTAGTAAATGGGCACACTAGAAGTAGAGAAACAGGTGAAGGCTGTTGAACTCTCGTCTGTCCTTCTCTATCTTGTTGAGATATGAATACTAGTTTACTCCAGCCGCTGAAATCCTTCGCACAAGGAGCTCCAGATGGCAGGTTGGATCAAGTCCCTGCTAGCGGAACATTTCAACGGCACTGGACCCTGCAAAGACAGGTTCCAGGGAGCTTTCTGCAGTACCATCTGCCGGAAGACGAAAGTCCTCCTAAGATAGCAACCACCCTGAAAATCGAAAGCACCAGCCACAGTTGCCACCCACTCTGGTGCCCCGGGGACGAAGAGTGCCACAAGCTGGAGAGCACTGTGAGCAAGCTGGGGCGTGTCCCGAGCCAGGAAGTTTCTGATTGGCTCTTTCTGGTAAACTACTAGGCTGAGGGCTAAAGAGGTAGGAGGGGAGCGGTTTATAGAGGGAGTGAACACCCTAACTAAACAGAGCGGGACAAGTGGGTTTGACTGTGGTTTCTGGGCGTTTGCGCAAGAAGCCACGCGCACTGGTAAACCCGGGCCTCCCGAGGCAGCAGTTTCAAAATGCCCAGAATCTCAAAGAACTCAAGGACCTTTTGCACTAATTCCAGCAGCCTCCTGTGGCTCTGCGTTTATGAGTCCTACGCTGTGAGTGTTGAAACTTTTTACATGACTTCTTGCGATATCTCAGTCCTAGCACGGTATCCTCTGCGAAGGGCTTTTGTAGACTGAGACCCTAACAGGCACTGAGGAACCCGCTCCAAGGCGCCTGGAGCAGTCCCGATTTCAATATGTCATAACTATACCGCAGCTTTACTTTCCATTAAAAAAAAATTACATAAAAAAATCCAAGTACGATGTGGAACAAGAGATGCAGACCTAGTAAAAATTAAGAAATACGTCCCCAGAAGCGAATGATTTTCACCTCGTTCTGATTTTTAATTAGACGCAACTTAACACTTCTACAAATTAAATATACAATAGGTAAGAACTTTTTACACACCTCTCTGTATGTATTTCTGTCACATTGAACATGAGCGATTTTACGAGTTTCTTGAGAGCTGTGATCCAGGCTCGGAGGGACCTCAGGACAGGCTGGTTCTCTAGGCTGGTGCTCAAAGTCTCCAGACGCGTCCAGCCTGGCCCCGGGAGCCGCCTACCCTGGCTCCCGTCTGAGCTGGGGCCACTCGGACACCAGCCGGGAGCCCGCTCCTCCCCCACTCTCCGCACTCGAGCCGCCTGGGAGGTGACACCCTCAGGAGTCGAATTACAGCCCCCGCAATTAACATATGAATTTCCAGAACTGACTAGAGGGACAAGGTGAATTTTTTTTTCCCCCAGAGCGGGAGATGGAGTCCTCGGCACACAGTAACTTTTCTCCGGGTGTAAAAACTCTTTGATTGGCTCCTCGCACGCGCCTGCCCGCCCCCTTCTTTGACTGAGCAGACACGCGACTGGCGCAAGGAGGGGGCTGGGGGGGGAGCCGGGGGAGATACACTGGCGCGTGCCGCTTTTTAAAGGGGCGCAGCGCCTTCAGCAACCGGAGAAGCTTCGTTGCACGCGACCTGGTGTGCGATCTCCGAGTGAGAGGGGGAGGGTCAGAGGAGGAAAAAAAAATCAGATCTTGCAGAAGAGACTAGGGAGGTTTTTTGTTGTTGTTGTTCAGAGCTTTTCCCCTTCGTTGAACTGGGTTGCCAGCACCTCCTCTAACAGGGCACCTCCGAGCCATTGCAGTGCGATGTCCCGCCTGCTGCATGCAGAAGAGTGGGCTGAGGTAAAAGAGTTGGGGGACCACCATCGCCATCCCCAGCCGCACCACATCCCGCAGCTGACGCCACAGCCACCTGCTACCCTGCAGGCGAGAGACCATCCTGTCTACCCGGCAGAACTGTCCCTCCTGGACAGCACCGACCCACGCGCCTGGCTGACTCCCACTTTGCAGGGCCTCTGCACCGCACGCGCCGCCCAGTATCTGCTGCATTCTCCCGAGCTGGGTGCCTCCGAGGCCGCGGCGCCCCGGGACGAGGCTGATGGCCAGGGTGAGCTGGTAAGGAGGAGCGGCTGCGGTGGCCTCAGCAAGAGCCCCGGGCCCGTGAAAGTGCGGGAACAGCTGTGCAAGCTGAAGGGCGGGGTTGTAGTGGACGAGCTGGGCTGCAGCCGCCAGCGAGCCCCTTCCAGCAAACAGGTGAATGGGGTACAGAAGCAAAGGCGGCTGGCAGCAAACGCAAGGGAGCGGCGCAGGATGCATGGGCTGAACCACGCCTTCGACCAGCTGCGCAACGTTATCCCGTCCTTCAACAACGACAAGAAGCTGTCCAAATATGAGACCCTGCAGATGGCTCAGATCTACATCAACGCTCTGTCGGAGTTGTTGCAGACTCCCAGTGTCGGAGAGCAGCCACCGCCGCAGGCAGCCTCCTGCAAAAATGACCACCACCACCTTCGCGCCTCCTCCTCCTATGAAGGAGGTGCGGGCGCCTCTGGGGTAGCTGGGGCTCAGCCAGCCCCGGGAGGGGGCCCGAGACCTACCCCGCCCGGGGCTTGCCGGACTCGCTTCTCTGCCCCAGCTTCCTCTGGGGGTTACTCGGTGCAGCTGGACGCTTTGCACTTCCCAGCTTTTGAGGACCGGGCCCTAACAGCGATGATGGCACAGAAGGACCTGTCACCTTCGCTGCCCGGGGGCATCCTGCAGCCAGTACAGGAGGACACCAGCAAAACATCTCCCAGGTCCCACAGAAGTGACGGAGAGTTTTCTCCCCACTCTCATTACAGTGACTCTGATGAGGCCAGTTAGGAAGGCAACAGCTCCCTGAAAACTGAGACAACCAAATGCCCTTCCCAGAGCGCGGGAAGCTCCGCGACAAATATCCGTGCACCCTTTAATTTTTGCTCTGCGGTGATCGTTGCTAGCAACGACGTGACTTCAGAAGGCTGCGGCTCTTCCAGCCCCCATTCCTCCTACCTTCTGCTTCCTCTGTATATAGATTACGGTATCGTTATATGTACCTTTACGTGACATCTTTTCATACTCCATGCTGCCAATATGCTGCTAAAATGTCGTATCTCTGTCTCTGGTCTGGCTTTCACTTATTTTATACCTTGGGCGTTCATCCCAGTGTGTTGCGCTCACTCACAAATAAGGGACTTAGTCTTCGAGGTTGTTTCCCCAACTGCTTGAAACCCGCATTCGGTGCTTTACTGAACACGGACTATTGAGTTGTTAAAATGCAGGGGCAGATAAGAGTATCTGTAGAGCTTAAACACCGAGAGTGTCCAGCGGACCTAGGACGCACGCACTTCAACACTAGCTGCTGTGCCGCCTTGAAGAAACTCAACTGCCAATTGCAGACCAACTTTTGATTTTAAAAACAGCCACTCATAATCATTAAACTCTTTGCAAATGTTTGTTTTTGCAAATGAAAATTAAAAAAAAAACATGTAGTGTCAAAGGCATTTGGTCAATTTTATTTTGCTTTGTTAACATTAGAAAAGTTATTTATTATTTCGTATTTAGACCCATTTCTACTTATTTGCTTTTTTTTTACATTTTCTACTTGAGATCATTTTATTTTGATTTAGCAAGTCCAGTTGCCATTGCTTTATGTATTATGCTCTTTTACAAATGATAAAATAAACTTGAAAAAATCCTTTTCGTTGTCATGTGTTCTATTCCAGTAAAACATTAA
Organism: Grammomys surdaster; assembly: GCF_004785775.1. Classification (NCBI taxonomy): domain Eukaryota; kingdom Metazoa; phylum Chordata; class Mammalia; order Rodentia; family Muridae; genus Grammomys; species Grammomys surdaster. The sequence goes on from NW_021627799.1 coordinate 16,502, forward strand.
AAATAATTTTAAGTGGCCTTGTAGAAATTATGAGATTTGCTGTTTTGAAGAATGTTCCAAACCTAGTGCCTTCCGGATGCACAATAAATTGTGAGATCAAACCGACCCAGCTTTGGATCATGGTTTGCCTTTGGATGACCAGAATCTTTCAGTGTCCTCACTTCTCAACAGAGTCAACAATCTCCAGGAGACACCAGTGCCCTCTGTCTCCGAGGCTCTGGTGGTCCATGCTGGTTAATATCACTGAGGTTACCTATTTATACTCAGAAAAAATTAGCCGAAAACTTTTCGGGTATACAATACAACTCATGATCTATAGAGGGAGAGATATCTTCAAAAAGGGAAGGGGACAATGGAAAAGAACTTGATGGAAAAGATAGGTTGGCAACCATTGTTTCAACACTAAGAAACTAGAAGCCTGGCTGTTGCTTTACTATTGCTGACTGCCAATGAAGATTTTTCTTTTCAAACTCACTTCTTCCAACACAGAGCTAGCATTTGCCTTGAATTTTTCCCCCAGAACAAACCAGACCAGTACATTCTAAGTCAGCTGCAGAAACTTAAGTGACCTATGACCCTCATCCCAGGTGTCCATATGGGGTAGGAATCTATTGTGGGATCTCAGGATCTTAGGAAAACTAATGCAGAGTGTGTAGAGAGTAGAAATCAAAACTTTTACAATGCATTTGATTGGCTAATTGAGGTGTAGCACTATTTACTAAACTCAAGTGCCTGGTAAACATCTCTGAATTTGAGGGGTCAGCTATCAGCAAATTCATTGTCCTTGTCATAACAAAATGAGGGTACCCCCACAAAATAAGGGGGGTTAGTTTGCTAGTTCTCTTATCCTACTCTGTCATCACCTTAGTACAAGGAAAACTTAACAGATTGCATCGGTACAAAAAGCGCTGCCCCAGGAAGCACTGGTTTTCTTCCATTGTGGAAGAATTGCAGAACTCTCTGCTGACCACTTAAGGTATGGTGACTTTCTCTAGAAGACTGTCCAGGAAAGTTTATCAGTTCTGTACATAGCCAGCAATCTGGGAGATGTGCACAGTGGCTAGGGACACTTTCCAGGAAAGGAACAATGCACCTGCCCTTAGATAACCCACTAAGACAAGCATCGGGAGTCTTTATATTGCTGAAAAGCATAACAAAAACAAAAAGCCAAACAACTGCGTTGGATACATTTTCATTTCTCTCTTACTAAGCAAACCAGATAAAAACAGATGAGCAAGACCAGAGAGCCAACTCTTACATATTTTCCTATTATTTGGCTTGGTGTGGTCTTTCCTATGTGTGTGTGTCAGTGTGGGCGTGGTGGCTAGTATTCTTTTACAAGCTGAAAATATGAGAAAGGAGAGGGGGGAAATCCTTTTCCTCCCAAAGAAAACACCCAAATTTTTAAAGCCACTCATGTATACTTTGTGTTAACCAACGAGGAAAAAGATTTCATCAACGTCATTTTCGTTGACTCTGAGAAAAAAGAAACAGCACGGGAAGCACCCTCCTTAACAGCGTTTATAGATAATGAAATGGCAGCTGACCCTACAGTCAGAAAATACCAATATCCATGGCTACACATGATGCTCCTGATCACCAGATCAGGGAGCCCACCCACAAATTTCTTCTTCAGTAAAAATGAATGGTTGGGAGTTGAGTCTGTCTAAAAGTCCAGATGGATGTTTACTGTCGCGGTGAGCAGAAATTCCAGTTCACCTCTCTGAGTGAGGAAGTCCTGTTTGCCTCTTCTCAGGGAGGAAACAATCATACCAGAATTTCAAACTTTAATTCTATATCATGTTGATGAAAAAGCAACAGAAAATTCTTCTAGCTCATCCAGATGAGAACAAAGTCTGCTGTTTTGTGGCAAATTGTGTGCTCAAAGTTCAAATTAAAACTTTAACCTCATTTTTTTCATCCCATTTCTTTCCTTTTCTTCATTTTGCTCTCTCTCTCTCTCTCTCTTTCTTTCTCTCTACCTTCCTTTCTTTCTCTCTCTCTTTCTTTCTTTTTTAATGTTGGCATTTCTTTGAAAGAAATCCACTCCAAGGTCCAGCAATGAAGTTTGCATAACAAACGTTTGGCAGCTCACTCTCCCACACCCCATTAACAAGCTGTAACATATAGCTGCAGGTTGCTATAATCTCATTAATATTTTGGAAACTTGAATATTGAGTATTTCTGAGTGCTCATTCCCCATATGCCAGACCACTCCTGCCATGCTGACTGGTTCCTTTCTCTCCATTATTAGCAATTAGCTTCTACCTTCCAAAGTCAGATCCAAGTATCTAAGATACTACCAAAGGCATCAACTATGTATGCAAGTTAGGCATGCTTAATATCACCCAAACAGACAAAGAGTCAGCACTTCTTAAAGTAATGAAGATAGATAAATCGGGTTAGTTCTTTGGGACACTGCTGGTGTTTTCCAGAGATTTCTATACTTTAAGCAGCTTGTTTTATATTCTGTCTTTGCCCTCAGCCAACCAACATTTTTATTTGTTGAGGGTTTTGGCTCACCACACTTTTGGAAACTTATTTGATTTCACGGGGAGCTGAAGGAAGATTGTTTTTGGCAACAGGCAAGTTTAACACGTTCTTCATGGGGCATTGGGAATGACAGGTCTACCAGAAAGGGAGGGGGAGTAATTTCCTCATTCTGAACCAGCAAGAGACCAGAGCTCTCCTGATTTTCCTATTGATTTTAAAGATTTAAAACTGAGCCCCAAAGTTGTAATTTTATTAAAGTGTGTCCTGGAATATAAATCTCCTGCTAACTTAAAAAATTCAAGAAAGGAGAGGAAAGAGAGCCGCTTGCCAGTTACAACCTAGACAGAGCGCTTGCTGGTGAGAGGAGAAGACCACGGGCAAGGACAGGTGGTAACTGAAATGTTTGCACTTCTTTTCTTGAGAAGGTTTAGGACACAGGGTAGGGAGAAGCTAAAAGAAAGCCGACTGTACTTTTAGTCTTTTCTGCACCCCAGGCCTTGGGTCTCCCCAGGCAACGAGTCACCCCTTTGCTTCTCCGCTCCTAACTGGAAAAGGCAAATGGGAGCAGAGAATGGGTTAAATCCCAGGACGCAGGGGAGAGGCAGGGGAGGAGAGAAGTCGCAGGGAGATAAAGGAAAGGACAGGAACCAAGAAGCGTGGGGGTAGTTTGCCGTAATGTGAGTGTTTCTTAATTAGAGAGCGGCTGACAATAGAGGGGCTGGCAGAGACTCCTGGCCCCGGTGCGGAGCGTCTGGAGCGGAGCACGCGCTGTCAGCTGGTGAGCGCACTTGCTTTCAGGCCGCTCCCCGGGGAGCTGCGCGGCCACATTTAACACCGTCGTCACCCTCCCCGGCCTCCTCAACCTCGGCCTCCTCCTCATAGACAGCCTTGCTCGGCCCCCCACCGGCAGAGTTTACAGAAGCCAGAGCCTCTCGCCGCCCCCCGCACTCGCCCGGGCCCCTCTGGTCCCCAGCTGCGCAGCGGGAGCCGCCACTGCCCACTGCACCTCCCCGCATCCAACCGCCCCGCCAGAAAAGGAGCTTGCTAAAGCCAGAGCCAAGCAAAGCCTAGGGGAGGGGATGAGGACGGCGGCAGCAGCGGGAGAGCGCGGGGGCTGCGGGCACCTGAAGCAGTGAACCAGCAAGGACCGGGAAACCAGCGCATCCCGCGCGGGTGGGGACCAGAAGCGCTCCCCGAACCGCCGCCTGGCTTGGAGATCCGCCTGCTTGGCGTTCCGGTCTCCTTTCCACCCCAAGATAGGATTTGGGGGTCTGTGCTACTCTCAACCGTTTTAAAAATACGGTTACTATCCTGAGTTTAAAGGCCAGTAAAAAAGACCTAAGTCTGTGGATGCTCTCTTCCACTTGTCAATCACACGCCCCTCACTCATTTCTCCTTTGCTTTTTAAGAAGAACGAAGGGTACATAGATTTTAGGTCCCTCTCCATCATCCAGGGACAGCTCTGCCTTTTTTGGTCCCAAAACAAACTGGACGTCTGTGTCAAATCTCTAGGGAGGCAGGGTCCATTCAACAAGTTCTCTCGCTCCTTCCACCAAGCCTAGAGGCTCCTCCACCTGAAGGCAGACCTATATAATACCAAGGGAAAGTATGGACTGTCTTTAAAAGCCACGGTTCTGATTGCAGTCACGGAATCTAATGAAGAAGGCTAGAAGCCCTGTCTGAATTGCTGTCCTGGGAACCATCCCATCCCTTTCCTCTTGAGGGCTGTGGGTGGGAACTGACTGCTTGTTTGGGTCCTATAGAAATCACTCCAGAGCTAGCCCAGCCTCTACCAGCTCTTGGAACTCCGTGTTTCCAGAAGGAACTAGACTTACGAGGGGTCCTACATTCCCCAGGCCCCATCTGACACAGCAATTAAGGAGCAGGCACCATTCTTTGCGTTTTCGGAGCGATCTGGGCCCTAGATGTCATGGCAGGTCTTTTCTTTTTCCATAACGGCAGATGGTTCAGAAAACCAGCTAGCAGGTTTTTTTTTTTTCCTGAAAAAGAAATGTTTTTAACCTGAGACACATTGATTCAATAGATTGGGGAAATAACTTGAATGTGCATTTCCTGGTTCCTGTGGTGAATAGGACCCAAGCAGGCAACCCAAGCGAGAGCACAATCTGTCTTCAATGGACTCCTTGACATTGCCTATCTATGACCTGAGCCTAAAAGTTTCCCTTTATGCCATTTACACTTGTTAGTGTCCCCCTTCCCACCCCAAAGTGAGAAACAACCTGGCTTCTAGGATCTCAGGACTTGGCCTAGCTTTGTTGTTTTCAGGCTATACGGTTTGAAGCAAGTGTCTGCAGGGGGGATGGCAACAGGAGGATAGAGGCACTGGTACAGGAGCTACAAAGCACTCATTCCACGCTTGATCAACACAAGAGAGATAGGAGAGGGAAGTTAAAGTCATAATCGTGATGCTTGTAAAAGCAAGAAATAAGAATTTGCTCAGGCTAAACAAACTATGAGATGAGCAGATACGTGAGGCAGGGCTACCAGGAAGTCCGCAGTTTAAACGGGTAGATTAAGGTCCCATTGCTTTGTAATAATTACAGTCAGAACATAAGAGTCATCGATGTCGATGGAAGGATTAACCACTCTGATAACTGAGAATACAGTCCTTTGTGTTGACAATGGTAATCAGAAAACACGCAGAGCGCCAGTCTTAATAAAAGGCTAGTGTCTAAGGAAACTGCAATTTGCTTTGGTGATTAGATCTTGTACTTCTAAACCCGAGCAACTGTTTCTTAGGCATGCTTCCTCTCTACTTCCTCTTCTCATCAGTGAGTGGATTTCAGGAGACAGCAAGTCTCACACACACACACACACACACACACACACACACACACACACACGCTAAAGTAGACCATTTCAGCTCAGCTTTGGAATACTTTAGAATTTAGCAATACTCCCAGAACAAATAAGGAAAATCTTTAGCCTTTATGGCAGGCTAGTATAAGTAGATATTTTCTGTCAGCCACTGGACTATTTCATTTGCTGTTCTGTATGGACCCAACATCTATGCTTCATTGCTTCCTTCCAAGAGAGTTGAGATTTTGAGTAGCTTGAAACCAGTAGAGCAACCTTCAGAAATCAACCACAGGCCCATTTGACCTAAAGAATAATTGTTTCTTGTTCCTTATGGATCCATTAGTGGTATGTTCCTTATGAATCCATAGTAGTAGTTTAATGTCAGAAGAAAGAACAGGTTCTAGAAGAGACCTGGGCAGGTGCCATGGGTTCCTGATCTAACTGTAGTGCTCTTTCTGTCACATCCCCCTGCCTCAAGGACATGTTTTGAACCAGACCCTCTCTACCGTTATATTTGCTCCTCCCTGTCTGCCTCAAATCTGTAGATAAGTGTAGATCCCTGGACTCTTCCACTATACTTTTGCTCCAGAGAGACATAATGCCCTCCTTAGAGCTAGCACCTATCAGCTATCCCGCCTGATAGACTTAAGGGCACACTGGAGGATAATTTCCCTTTAAAGTTATATCTTTGTTCCTTTCTTTTGACTAATACTGGATATAATTGGATATATATTATGATATATTGAAATCCATGTTTTACCTCTAGGAAAAATGTTTTGACATCTAATCAAACAGCACATAAACTTGCAAATGAGGCCAATGTGGAGAACAACTGACCATGAGGTATTCTGCCCCAACTGATACATCCACAACACAACCCTTTCCACTCAGGAAACATTTCAAAATACAAGGGTAGAAAGATTGTAAGAGCTAGATGACCGGGAAGCTAGTTTCAAGATTTTGTTTCCTTCATATTACAGGGAAGTTACACCCATAAAATAACAACCACCTTGATCCTTAAGCAAGACATGAACAAGGACAGCAATGGACATGCCTAAGTAGAATGAGAGAAATCTCATGGGATATCACCCCTAGATAAAAAGCTACAGGCATTTAACAGCTGCTGCCCAAATGAGAATTAACCTTTCCTTGGGATTAATCCCATAGTTGGTTTCCAATACCAAATGGCCAGTCCTACAAACATATACAGGCAACATTAAATGCACTCAGCAGCTGTATTTATACGTTTATTCATTTATATATGTATATAAGAATAATTTGATTTAAAGAAAAAGAGATCATAAATTGGAAAGGGAGGGGAAATGGGGGAAAGGGAAAGAGAAATGTTGTAAATATGGCACATATATACACAAAATTTTAAAATGAATTAAGTAATGGAAAAGAACATGATGGAATGAATATAATGATGAAGGCAATGGCCCCAAGGCATATCATTTCCAAAACTGTTGTTTCCATCTACACGTGGGAAGGATAATAAGAAAATAGTGCTGTAAAGCTTGATGTTTCTCTTGGAAGATGTGAATTTACCTGCTACATTTGTAGCTTTGGATTTATTCAGGGATAACATGCATTTTTCATTGACTTGGTTATCTGAGCTATTGGCTTTTTCCTTTCACCTATTCTGCAAATGAACAGTTGCCATTGTCTTGGTATTTCTATGTTCCAAAAGTTCTGTTCTTTGCCTGTCATGAGTCAATTCTCTGTTTTATACTACCTCTAATGGCTGGGTTGGAACACCCACTAATTTAGATACTTTCAATGCCTGAGCACAGTGCTGAGCTAAAAGCATTCAAGAGCAGTATTCTAATTCTGATAAAGCTGCAAGCAGCTGCCTGAGCCTTAGGATTGGGGCATCAGATCTAGATGTCTTCCTATGTGGTAGTTGTCCTACACCCACCTTCTTTCCTGCGCAGTGGACAACTCTTCAGGATGTAATTTGAAGCCTTTACTGAATTCACATGGCTCCCCAACCTTTCCAGCATCATGGCACCACACCAGTTCCCTGACTAAACACTGATTATTATTTTATGACCTCTTGTCTTGATGGCTTCTAATTCTAGTGGTTGGGTGGATATGACTCTGTGGTATAAGCTCTTTTCAATTCAGCTTTAATTTGAAAACAGAAAATTCTCAGAGGGCATTTTTTGTTTGTTTTTTCCAGAACATCACTTTCCCAATAGTTTCTAAAGTGAATAGCTTTTTATCCTCTACCACAACTATTGTTGGATAGAAAAAATGTTAATTTACCTAGACCATTGGGACTGTATTTGGTTGAATGTTCTCTGCTATGCTGTGGACCCTATGTTATCCAGTTGGTCTGAGAGCTAGAGGGGTGGGAAAGGGGAGCACAGCTACTCAGCCAGATGTGCTCCTTGGGGAGGGAGGTGGTGTGAGAGTTCTAGAGGAGAAATAGGTGCACAGCAGGAGGCATTTGGCAGACTCTCTGAAGCTCTTTCCAAGGACCAATAATGCAACATGTAGGTGAGGACCCTTCCTCCACTGCTTCTAAGGAATAAAAAAGAATGTACTTTATCTGGAGCTCATGTTCTTCCAGATGCTGCCTGAGACAGACTCCAGCCTCAGGAAAAATCAATGCCTCCCTCTCCCTCACTCCCCCTCTCCCTCTCTCCCCTTTTTTCTAAGTACCTCATGATGCAAACTTTCACAATCATACCTTGATTTGAGATTTGCTTTCAAAGGTCCAACTCCTAAAGTTGAGAAATCCTTGCCTTAATCAACTTTGCCTCTGGCACGACAGCAGGTGGATAATGTCCACGAAAGATATATAAATATCGATCAGTGTCACTGGGGCTGTTGGACCACAGAAGACCTTGTCTTGATTTACTTTAATTAAATAGCTTTTAAAACTCTGTGACAGCAAGTATCGATGTACATAAGGTATTGCTATGTAGCCCCAATTGCCACTAATTTGGAATTGATGAACAGATCCCCAACAGGCTGACAGATAATGAAAGGGACCACAGATAAACCATAAATATAGAAACATTCAGGTTTCTTCCTCACTCTCCTAACCTGAGTGTCCCTTCTAGATGAGTGGCCTAGGCTGGTTAGACGTATTCATGGCCTGTCCTAAGCATGTTCATTAGAAGTTGTGGTCCTATCAGCTCACTCTTCTTTCTTCATCTAAGTCATCCAATCTAAAATGAGGGACAGGGACCTATACCAGGCCCCAAATCTCTTAAAACTCCCAGTCCTCCAGGGGCAAAAAGTGCATTTTGGGTTACAGATAGATTCCTTTCTCACTGTATGGGGAGTCTTTCTCTCTGTATATCCCCTCTCCTCTTCCTCCCGCCCTTCATTCTATTACCTACTGCTGCTGCCTACTGTGTCTGGGATTCTCCCACCCTCCAGCCTTTTAGTTTGGGGTAGAAAACAAAACCTATGAAGATACCTAGATGGTAGCAAGATTCTCCTGTCTCAGCCTCCTAAATTCTAGGTTTATATGCGTGCATACAGCCCACCAGTGCTTAAGCAGTGTGCTCTCTGCATTGGACACACACTTAGTATAGTGCCAGCCACACCAGGCTAGCTGGGCTAGCCTGTCTTCCTCAGAATGTTCTCACTACCTTTGTCACCCGACTGCATTTGTTGGTGCCTTCTTCCCTCCTGGCCTTTTAGCCTTAGCCAGTTGTTATTCATCCTCTTGTAGCATCTCCAGCTCCCTATCATGTCCCACTAATTTTCAGTCATCCTAAGGCCTAGCGCGTTAGATCAGAGGTTTCTCAACCTGTGGGTCTCGACCCCCAAGGTCACATGTTAGATGTTTCTTTTATGATTTATAACAGTAGTGATATTAGTTATGAAGTAGGAACAAAATTAATTTTATGGTTGCGGGTCACCACAACATGGCAAACTCTACTAAAGGATCTCAGCATTAGGGAGGTTGAGAACCACTGCTCTACACCTTAATGTATTTCTACTGGTTTTCTTTGATGGGGAGGGGGAAGGGTCGATTTCCTGTGTGCCCCCCTCTTGCCTTGATCTCACCTCTCCAGGCTCCATTCCTCAGGTCTTGCCTTCCCTGGTGGCCCCCACAGTCCCCATTAGACCTAAATGGCCTTTTCATTGCTAGGCCAGCTAGCGATTGCCCCAGGCAAGGCCAAATTATTGCATGGTAGAGTTGTGGAATATGCCGTGCCTCTTAGAGCAGCATCCCAGGACTGGAGAGGTAGGAGGTAGACAGCCCGAGTTGGAATCCAATCTCCTGTCATTGTGACCAGAAAGCTTTTTCTATTCTATTCTTTCTTCCTTTCCTTTACTCCTCTGACAAAGATACCCAGAATCTTGCTGTACACTTTAGCTTTCTCTACTTAGTCTCAGGTAATCAGCTGGGATCCACAGGTCAGCACTGGCCCATCTATTTGATCAAGCTTTAGAGGTCTCTATTTCTTTGCGGTTAGAATTCCTCCCGGGATAGGCACCTGCTACAGTAACCTTCATTCAATGTCCATTTATCTGTTGCTGGCATCAGAGCTCATCAACGCATTCTTCCTGGGATTCCAGAGCCTGCCTGCCGAATACCTCTTCCCTGTTCACCTTTACTTCAGCCCAAGGAACTCGCTGCTGCTCCGCCACTGACCACTAAGGCTCCTCCCAGTGTGACTCTTGAGTCAGTTCTCAGTATTTTCTGTTTCTTGCTTCAGGAACTCTTTCAATGGCTCCCTTTCTTTTCTCATTTAAAGAACAAACACATTGCCCCCAAAGATACTATCTGGAATCAACAACATAATTTTGGCCCAACAAACCTGTAAACTAGATTTGCAGAACAATAGAGGAAATGCAATAAAGGAACTGTGCACTGGAGTCTGCCCAGGAAACTGATCCCTCCACTGGGCCCTGCTGAATTTTTCAGCAGTCAGCCAGTTCATCCCTACCCGCCAGCACCATTGTTTTCTGCCTCTGTAGAGGCTTCAGATGGTCTCATCACTTGCTCTGAAAGGTAAACTATGGAAGAGTAAGGAATTCAATTGAAGCTTGGAGAAAGGCAATGATTTTTGTAGAGGAGAGAGAACTGCACATGGCAATATCCTAGGCTCCCAATGTATGCTCAAGTCTAGAGGTATTCACCAGGACAGCTGGCAAATAGGGGGTTAATCATTACAGAAAGTAGTGTATCATATCTTTTCTGTATGATTTATACTGAAAGTCAGTAAAGATTTATGCTTCAGGAGAGGATGGAACTGTTATTGTCAGAGTGTGCTTGGCTCCGTTGATGAATTTCTGAGGCTGTGGAGATATGTCATGGAGCATCCTTATCTCCCACTCCAAAAGAGCTGGATTTAGGAACTGTGTTTTTTCACAAGGACCATCTTAGGCTAGATGGAAACTTCTTGGCCTCCTAAACAAAGCTAATATTAAGCCATGTGTAATATCTAACATCCGTAATCCCAGCATGAGGGAGACCGAGGCATGTGATCTCCAGTTTCAGACAGCCTTGGCTACATAGCAAGATATCTCAAAGAAGTAAAACAAAAGATATAACATCTGAGGCTTATAAGAATATTAGAGTATAGCAATACTTTTTTAAAAGAAATTTTCTTATTGAGCTAGGTAACATTATTTGGCTAAATGAGTGTTTCCTTTCTTACAGTGTTTCTCATAGAATGGTTTCCTTTTCCAGTATTTCTTTTTACTACTAATCATGCTGCAGAGCTACTGATACTCCTCAGGATGCTCATTTCTTCCTTATATTTGTAGAAAAATAATTTATGGACATAGATAAGGATACACGTGTCCTAAGACTATATATGTGCCTGGCATTGCAGGCACATATAGTCAGATCCAGGAAAGTAAGGTTGAAAGAGCTTTCTGTCACCAGCCAGTTATTAACAAAAACGGCATTCATGGTGACTCTGATCATAGGCAGCATCTGAAGCTTCAAGCAGTTTGATCCTGTGATGATTAACTCGAGTCCCTCTAGTATCTCCTGGAGGCCCATTATCTACTGTCAATATTTTTATAGCCTAAGGCAAAACCCTGCTCACTTCCTCTTACAAGGGAGGTGACAGGGTTTTTTTTTTCCTTCTCTTTTATTTTAAGTAGATAAATATGTACTCTACAAATATATTTGACGGAGGAGGGAAGAAGGGAGGGAAGAGGAGCCTAGCATCTGCTGCCATTCAGACTCATTGTGTGGTTAATAATTTCTCTAGAATAGTTTTACAGGGTGTAGACTAGATGAAACTAGGACACCTGAGAAATCCAGGTCCAGAAACCTTTTCACCAGTTGTTCATGCACCAAGTCCTCAGTATTAGAAATCTCTGAAGAAAATTTGCCTGAAAAGCACAATCGAATTTGAAGATAGTCCTCACATTCAAGAGAGTTGGTATTTATGGACTAAAACTGCCAGGTATTGTTTATGAATTCAGGCTTTATAGTTTACACAAACAAAACATAATAATTAAATCAATGTATTATAGTCTCTGTGTGTATTTGTTCCTATGCCTACAGGTGAGTGTGTATATGCATGTCTGTGCTTGAGGTCAAAGGTCAACCTTGGGTGTCCTTTCTCAGGCTTCAACCATCTTACTTTTTGAGACAAGGTGTCCCACTGACCTGGAGCCCACCTGTTAGTCTAAGCTGCCCAGCCAGTGAGCCCATGGAATAGGCCTGCCTTTCTTCTCCAGCGCAGGCCCACTTCAAACTTGAGTTCTGGGGACCCAGGTTCTCATGCTTGCATGACAAGAACTTTACAACTAACTGAGCCATCTCTGCAGCTCCTGGGTGTACTTCTAAAAGGGGCCTGTTTTCTTCTGGGTACTCTTTCGCTTGTGCTACTTTGATTAAGTAAATGACAAAGGAAACCACAGAAGTGGAGACACATAGAGCTGTGAGCCAGTGCTCTTAGAGATAAACTATGGTGCAGAGTATTCATCTTTGAGGTTTTTTTTTTACATTGACAGCACATTTGACAAGAGTTAGAGATTCTTTCTGAGTTGATAGTAATATTCTCTTGTGTAAACAACGGGGACAAGAGATGTAGCTCAATGGTAGGAACTGTTTCTATCATGGATGAAGTTCTGCATTCAATCCCAAGCACAATCAATCAATCAACCTACCAATCAATCAGTCAATTAATCAGAGCAGTAGATAGCAAGACATCAATTCTGTGTTTCTCTCCCATTTTTTTCACTGTGCTTGTAGAGCAAAGACTTTAACTCCTGTAAGCCTCTTTAGTTATCTATAAAATAAAAGAATAATTAAACCTGCGCTCCTACCACATGGGGCTGTTATAAATGTCATGTATAATATAACACTTAAGAATTATGTCACTTGTGTATCAATCACAGTTTTTTTTTAATACCAAATAAGAGCAAAATCTTAGTAACCCAAGAAACAAAGGTTTGTTTCTTTTTTCAACTAGAACTTAGCTGTAATCACATATAGACCTGATGTAGCAGTAACATTGCCTCTTCACAAATGCAAAATGAAAGAAAAAAGTTTAACTACTTACTTCTGCTCACCATAGTGAGCAAAACTACCACTAGGCCCCATTCCAATATAAAGAGGCTAGAACAATCCCATCATAACAACAATATCACAAATAGGACTATCAGTGACATTAATGATCATTACAATTGGGGAGGGTAGCAACAAAATAAAATAGAACTCATCAAAAATGTACAGGAAATTTCTGGAAATTAAGGCAGGCATGCATGAAGGACAATCATCCTCCCGCTTTGTGATTTAACTTTCAGAAGTAAACTTACTTTACAGTCTTTAAATTAAAGGTTCTGGGTATGACTCCTTAGAAATGCAGAAAACATTCGCCTGGAAATTCCCAAGATCAAACTAGGCACTTTATTTGTTTGGTCCAGGTCCTGGTTTTTACAAGGAATGCTAAACTGTTTTATATAAAATGTGATTGAAACAAAAACAATTAGCAGCAAATAGATCTCAGTGCTCAGGAAGTTTTTCTTTCTGTGTCTTTAGGAGTGAAGCCAGTGACAGATGAGTGTTGTGCTTACCATTAATGGATAAAGCAATCATGTCTACGATGAGTCAGTCAGTTCTGAGGCATCCAACCAGGACTTTGAGGAAAAGTGGAGGAAAAGTGTATTACCTTCCATCAGAGTTGGGCAGCAGAGAGAAGAAGCCCAGAAATGAGGGATGTCCATTTCACTACATACACAGAACTTGCATAAGTAGAGGGGTACAGCAGGAATGTGTGTGTGTGTGTGTGTGTGTGTGTGTGTGTACAGCAGGAATATGTGGGTGTGTACAACAGGAATGTGTGTGTGTCTGTGTGTCTGTGTGTATTCTAATTCCATCATGTATTTTATACTCTCTAAATTAATAATGCTCAGAGAAATATTTACATCTTTCCTCTTCCAGATTCTTTGGGCCACTATGTCTCTTCCACATATTTTTTGCTCCTGCTTTGTTTGTTTGTATTTTGGGTTTTTCATTTGTTCGTTTTGAGACAGAGCCCCTCTCACTCTGAAGCCCTGACTAGTCTCAAATCACAGCATCCCTCAGGCTTGACTTGACTGAGCAACAATCTTCCTGCCACAAATGCAGTGATGAAATTACCAACTGACCCATCACTTCCAGCTCTAAATTTGTTTTAATTTTATTTTGCAACCAACTCTGTCTATACTAATAAAATTTCCTCTGTACTTGAGATTCTTCATGTTATGTATTACCTTTATTTGACAAACACTCCACCACTGTCCCCAGGCCTCATTCAACTTCTGGAAGCCATTTCAACCCAAATCTCTGTCACATAAATTTAATGGTGTCCTGATCAACACAGAAGTGAAAGGTATTTTCTACAATTCAACCAATAGCTGAAAGAATGAGAATCTCAAATTATATCCTAAAAAATGAGATTTAATTTAGACTCAGAGTACATTATTCATTAGTATGTCTATTGTTTGAATTATATGATTTCCTCTATTATTTGGATCAGTTTGGTAAAAGGAATGTTTAGTTGCATTGAATTCTTTTGGTTAAGGCTATGTCAGGGTGGCTAAGTGGACAATGGTACTAACTAATAAATGTTATAATCAGCATCCTAATTTGAAATATCTAGGAAAGACTATTTTTCCATAAATAAAAATTATTTTTGAATTATATGCAATGTTTATACTTTATTTATCAATTCATTTAGCTATGTTTTCAAAGTTTTTGTTTGTTTATTCATACAGAACCTAGTATATAGCCACATTGGCCTCAAAAACCTCCTGCCACTGCCTACTGACCTCAGAGGTTACAGGTGAATACCACCATATTCAACTCTGCTTTTCTTTCAGCTGCTGAGAAATACGCAGCCAGGTTAAACAGTGTTGCATTAAATCTTAAATTGCTAAAGTTTTCCAAGCGAATTGAAAAATCCCTTCAATCAACTGAAAGTTCGGCTGATGAAACCCTTGGAACAAGACTGAGGCAGCTCCAAGAGGAGGGCATGGCTCTCAGTGTTTAACTCAGAAAGACAAGGCTGCCCACATACAAAAACACCAGGTGACAACAAATAGTAAGTGCCAGGGCAGAAACTCTTGAGATAGACACTAGAAGAACAGAAGACAATGACTGAAGATGAAGTTCTAAGTAACAAAATTGACACACAAAATTGACAAAGCCCTAGCCAAACTAACTGAGGGATGGAAGAGGAGTAAGGGAGGAGAGAGAGAGAGAGAGAGAGAGAGAGAGAGAGAGAGAGAGAGGGAGGGAGGGCGGGGGGGGGGGAGGGGGGGGAGGGAGGGGAGGGGAGGGAGAGAAGAGGTACAGAGATAGACAGAAAAAGACACAGGGAGATAGACAGACACAAAGAGACAGAGAAACAGAAAGAATACAGAGACAGGGACAGACAGACATAGAGATAGAGAAACAGAGAAAGCCATTCATACACACACAGAGTACACAGTCAATACATTTAAAGATGAAATGAGACATACTCCAGTGCATTAATCACAGTGAAATTTAAAGGATCATTAGGAAATATTTTGAAAATTTATATTCTAAAAACCTGGAAAAATCTAAAAGAAAGAGAGGAATTCCTAGACACATATTACCTATAAATTAAGAAGCTATGAAATGATTGAAACTGTAATAAAAATATTCTACTAAGTAAAAATCTAGTACCATAAAAGGACATAGATAAATTCTACCAAACCTTTAAGAAAACCGGTGTTTCACAAACAATTCCATAAAACAAAAACTTTGATACTCATGCTATGAAGTCATCATTATCCTGATACCAAAACTCGAAGCATACAACAAATTAAAAAAAATAAAAACCTTATGGACCAATTTTCCTTGTGAATATGGTGCAAAAATTCTGAAAAAATTTGATCTGTATTAGTGTTCATCTTCATATATTTGCTTGCACCACCTGTGTGCCTGGTGCATGTAGAGGTGAGAGGAGGGTTTCAGATCTCCGGGAACTAGCTACTATTGTGATCCACCATGTGAACCTTCTGCAAGCGCTGCAAATACTCTTAACCATGGTGCTATCTCTCCAGCCCCTCAAGAAAAAATTACAAGTCAATCCCAAGAACTCATGAAGAAGATCACATGCCATGATCAAGTTGATTGCTTTCTATTGGATGCAAGAATTGTTCAACATATAATAGTTAACAAGTATAGTATACCACATAAACTTAAAGACATAAGTCACATAATCATTTCATTAAATTCAGAAAAGGACTTTGGCACAGTTCAACATTTTCTTTTATATCAAAGCCTTGAAATTCTATGAGTAGAAGGAACATACCTTAGCATAATAAAGACTGAAGGCAAGCATGTAGCTGATTCTATATAAAATAGGGGAAAAAAACTAAAAGTATATTCTCAAAAATCAAGAATGAGACAGGAGTACTAGGTGGTTTGAATGAAAATGGCATCCATAGGTGTTTGAATGCATGGTCAACAGTTGGTGAAACTATTTGAGGATTGGGGGGTGGTCTTGTTGGAGGATGTGTGTCTTTGTTGGACAAGGTCTGTTACTGGGAGTGGCTTCTTAGGCTCAAGAAGCCCAGGCCACTCCCTCAGTCTCCTGTCTATGAATCAGAATGTAAAGCCCCAACTACTGCTCTAGTGCCATACCTGCCAGCCTGCTGCCATGCTCCTGACATCATGATCATGGACTCCAACCTTCTGTAATTATGAGCTCCAATGAACTCAGGATCATGGTCATGGCATCTCTACAATAGTAAAAAGGTAAGAGAAGTACCCACTCTTATTCAATATAATCTCAAAGTCTTAGCTACAGCAGCAGATAAAAAATAAACAAAAGTGATATAAGCAGGAAAAAAGAAATTAAAGTATCCTTATCTGTAGATGACATAACCCTACATTTAAAAGACCCTAATGACTCCACCAGAATATTCTGACAGACTTGACAAAGATTTTCAGCACAAGAGCATAAAACAGCATCAGTGAACAAAAGCCAGTATTCTTTCTATATCCCAATAATGGATTTGCTACAAATGAAATCAGGAAAATAAACTCATTCACAATAGCTTCAAAAACTTAAAATATTGAGGAATATAATGGAGGAGGTGAAAGACCTCTACAGTAAGACCTCTACAGTGAGACCACTACAGTGAGACCTCTACAGTGAGAACTCTACAGTGAGAACTCTACAGTGAGATTTCTAAAGCGAGACCTCTACAGTGAGACCTCTACAGTGAGAACTCTACAGTGAGAACTCTACAGTGAGAACTCTACAGTGACATTCCTAAAGTGAGACCTCTACAGTGAGAACTCTACAGTGAGACCTCTACAGTGAGATTTCTAAAGTGAGACCTCTACAGTGAGAACTCTACAGTGAGAACTCTACAGTGAGATTTCTAAAGCGAGACCTCTACAGTGAGACCTCTACAGTGAGACCTCTACAGTGAGAGCTCTACAGTGAGACCTCTACAGTGAGACCTCTACACTGAGACATCTACAGTGAGACCTCTACAGTGAGACCATTACACTGAGACCTCTACAGTGAGACCTCTACAGTGAGACCTCTACAGTGAGACCTCTACAGTGAGACCTCTACAGTGAGACCTCTACACTGAGACATCTACAGTGAGACCTCTACAGTGAGAACTCTACAGCGACATTTCTAAAGTGAGACCTCTACAGTGAGAACTCTACAGTGAGAACTCTACAGTGAGAACTCTACAGTGAGACCTCTACAGTGAGACCATTACACTGAGACATCTACAGTGACACCTCTACAGTGAGACCTCTACAGTGAGAACTCTACACTGAGACATCTACACTGAGACATCTACAGTGAGATTCTACAGTGAATATGCTACAGTGAAAACTGTAAATCCCTGGGGAAAATTGGAAGATTTTTTTGAAATGAAACAAATTCATTTGCTCATTGGTTGATAGAATTATTATTGTATAAATGGTTAGATATATGAGCAAAAATGATCTATAGATCCAATGAAATTCACACAGAATATCATTTTTCTAAAACAAAATTGGTCTCGAAAATGTATCCTCAATTCAACAAGACTAAGCCTTTGGGGGAAAAAAAACTTGAGGGAAAAAGACGTATAGTTCTTCTTTTTAAGTGTAAATTTCTATGGATTTATTCTTTTAAAATTTTTTTATGAATTCTTTGAGAATTTCCTATAATATATTTTGATTATATTCAGTGTCTCCCCCAACTTCTCCCTATCTACCCTCTTTCTCTACTCAACCAACTTTGTGTTTTTTCCTTTTGTAACCAATTTACTCAAATTTTCACTGCATATGTAGTTTAAGGTCATCTGGTGGAACACTATCAATTAACCAGGGTTTGCAACCTTAAACCAAACAGACAGTCCCTCTCCTGGCTGCTATCAATCTCCAACAGCTCATCAGCTGGGGGTAGAACTTCATATGCACTCCTTTGTGTAGGTCGTGTGCATGTTGTTACAACTGCTGTGAGTTCACATGTGCTACTATATTGTTTCGGACCCCTCTTCAAACTATGTTAATCATCTACTGCATAAAGAAACTTCTCTGATGAAAATTGAGAGATACTTTTTAATCCCTTATACCACTACATTCTATCTGTCCTCCTTGAAAGATGCCTTCCATGGCATGGTATCTTACCAATTTTACTGACATCTATGACATCTAGCAGTGTTTCAAGTAAAATATATAAATCTGTACACTGAAAGCTAATGATCATAAATGAGAGAAAACATGCTGTATTTGTCTAGATCTGGCTTATGTCACAAAGAATAATTGTTTCCAGCCCTACAAATTTACCTGTGAATTTCATAGCTTTATTTTTCCTCAGCAGATTAATAATATTTCACTGCAAAGATGTACCATATTTTCATTATCCACTCATTAATTAATGGATATCTTGGTTGTTGCCATTTCCTGGCTATTGTTAATAGAGCATCAGTGAACAAGGATGATCAATTATTTGTACAATAGGATATAGTATTTCTTGGATGTGTTCTCCAAGTGTTACAGTTTACCAGGGGTAGATCTATTTCTTGCACTTAAAAAAAATCTCCACAATGATGTCCACAGTAGCTATACCAGTTTGCACTTCTACCGGCTGTGAATAATGGCTTCCCTTTCCCCACACTCACAAAACATGTGTAATCACCAGTTTTTCAGGTCTTATACATTCTTACTTGGGTATGATGAAATCTCAACATAATTTTAATTTACATTTCCATCATTATTAAGTATATTGAACATTTTTCTCAGCCATTCCTATTTCATCTTTGAGCACTCTCTGCTTAATTCTATGTTGCATTTTCAAATGTATCATTTTGTTTTCTTGTTTAAATGTTTGTGCTCTTTGTGCTTTCTAGATACTAACCCTCTGTCAGATGTATGGCTTGTAAAAAACTTCCTATTAGGCAAGCTGCATCTTCACTTGAATAGTGGTGTCCTTTGCTGAACAGAAACTGTTCAGAAACTTATTTCCTATGTGAAAAGTTTAAGCATGTTCTCTATGTTCTGCTTTATCAGATTCAGAGTATTGGGTCCTATGTTGAAGTCCTTAATTTCTTTGATGCTGAGTTTTGTGAAAGGTAAAATGTAAGAATCTATTTTACTCTTTATATAGAGCTATTTGGTTTGACCAATACCATTTGTTGAAAGTGCTGTCTTTTCTCTATTGTATATAATTGGCCTCTGTCAAAACTAAGGTGGTTGTATGACTGTGCATATGTGTGCTTCAATCCTATTCCATTTATCAACAAGCCTCTTTCCATCCCAGTACCACATCAGTACCATTCCCATTACTATAGCTCTGTAGGACAGCATTTTATTGCTGTTGTTCAAAATTATTTTGCCTGTCTTGGGTCCTTTGTATTTCCCTATAAGATGTAAGATTAGTTCTTCAATTTATATGAAGAATTACATTGGAGTTTTGGTGGCAGTTGCATTGAATCTGTGGATTACTTTTGGTAGGATGGCCATGCTCAAACTAATACTTCTAATACCCCATAAGAAAGGGAGGTCTTTCCATCTTCTAATAATTTATTACATTTCTTTCTTCAGTACCTTAAAGTTTTCTTTGTACAAGTCTTTCACTTCCATGACATCTTCCCACAACTGTTCCATTGGTGTGGAGAGGCACCACGACCAAGGCAACTCTTATTAAAGAAAGCATTTAACTGAGAGTTTGCTTGCAGTTTCAGAGGTTTAGTCCATTATCATCATACCAGAGAGCATGCAGGTAAACATGATGTGCAGAAGTAACTGAGCAACATTCTGATTCACAAGCTGAGAGAGACTGGCCTGCTGACGTCAGTAATTCTATTTTGGTCAAGCTTCAAAAATGACATATATAGCTTGATCATGCTAGCCCTTTTTGTCCTGGAAATACTTTTATTCCTGCCCATCATGTTAAAGCTTGTCTTTAACAACATTAACATGTTGGCAGCCAAAGTACATGATTTTAACATGAAAATGGACCCCCAGACAGAGTTATTAAATTAGCAGGCTGGCAAGCCAAGGACTGGTAAGATTCTGTACAGAGCCTTACCAACCTAAGACAGAAATGCATTGCTTTTGATAATGCATATTCCATGACAGGTAAGGAAGGCAATATTGTCAGAACTACACAAGACAGGCTGAGTCTTGTTTATGAAATACAATGGGGGTGAAGTGGGAGATCTTTTGGGGCTGCTTGACAAGAATCTAACATG
This sequence comes from Grammomys surdaster, assembly GCF_004785775.1. Lineage (NCBI taxonomy): Eukaryota > Metazoa > Chordata > Mammalia > Rodentia > Muridae > Grammomys > Grammomys surdaster. The sequence goes on from NW_021627799.1 coordinate 36,971, forward strand.
GGCCAAGGATAAGGAAGTAGGCCTCAGGCAGGAATCTGACATTAGTCTAGAAAAAAGAAGTAATTTCAGGCAGGAATCTAAATATTAGGCTAGAAAAAAGAAATAATTTCAGACAGGAATCTAAATTTTAGGCTAGAACAAGGAAGTAGGCTTCAGACATAAAAATGACTTTGGGATAGGACAGGGAAGTTGGCTCAGATATTTTGGTCATCCTGATAAGCCCTTAGAAACAGTAATCATGGAAGTGTTCACAGAATTTTGTTTATTGTCTTGCTTGCTCCTTGACTATTTGCATCTATTGTATTGCTAGTTCCTCAAACTAGGACTGACCTTAATAGTGACATGTAATTAAACTGGTATAAAAGCAAAAAGGAGGAAGAGGGATGGGATGGGGGGTAGAAAAAAAAGAGAGAGTCTGACCTGGTACTAGTATGGGCTTTTGAAACTTCAAGGTTAGTGACACACTTCCTTCAAGACCACACCATCCAATCCTTCTACCACTATCAAAGAGTTTCACTTTCTGGTGATTAAGTACTTAAATAGGAGTACTTAAATAGGCCTATAGGAGCCATCTTATTCAAATCACCATTATTTATTTCAATATATTTTTGAGGCTATTTTCAATTAGGTATTGTTTCCATGACTTCTTTCTCTGTTTGATTGCCACTTCTTTAGGCAATAGCTACTATTTTCTGTGTGTTAATTTTATATCTTGCTACTTTACTACATAAGTTTGTCAGTTGTAAAAATTTCTGGTGCAGTCACTAATATATAACATCCTATTATCTGCCAATAAAGATACTTTAAGTTCTTTCTTTCCTATTTGTATCTCAATTTAGCCCTTCACTTTTCCTATTGATTTAAATGGAAAATCAAACACAGTGTTGCAGAAAAGTGAGACTTTGTCTTTTCCTTAACCTTTAGGAAATGATTAGAGGTTTCTGTTTGTTTGCTTGGTTTTTTTTTTCCATTTAGCATGTTGTTAGTAATGTGTAAAATGTATAGATATGTCTCCTGCATCCCTAGAATCCCCAGGATTTTTGTCATGAAAAAATGTTGAATTTTCTCAAAAGCCTGTTCCACATCTAGTAAGATGATCACCTCGTTTCTGTCCTAGATTCTACTTATGTGGTGAATTACATTTGTTGATTTACATATGTTGAGCCATTCCTGCATCTGAAGTGAGCATGATAATCTTTTTGATGTGCTTTTTAAAAATGAGTTAAATTCACCTTTATTTATGTATTTATTAATTCAAAATAATAGCATTGTGTAAATGGTAATGGTTGTGCTAATATGTATTCAATTTGTTTGAGAGAATGAGATATTATGACTTCCAGTTTAATGTTTTTATGGGATTCCTGAGTGTGGAAATGAGTGGCCCTCTGATTCTTATGCCTTTTCTTGGTCTCTTATCCTTCTGTTTGCTTGTCTTGTCCAACTCCAATATGATAATTTTTGTTTTCTTACTATATGTTTTTTGTTTCATTACTATCCCTAAGAAGATCTTCCTTTTCTAATGAGAGATAGAAACTGAGTGGATCTGGATAAAAAGGGAGGTGGGGTAGAACTGGAACGAGTAGAGGAAGGGAAACCATAATTTTGGTGTGTGTGTGTGTGTGTGTGTGTGTGTGTGTGTGTGTGTAAAAATAATCCATTCTCAATAAAAGAGAAAAATGAAAAATATATACATAATCACTTAATAATCTTCATTCATTTTTCTAGAATTAATTCTATATTAAACTAAGATTTATATTATAGGAATATTACTTCATACTAGACTAATATTTTTCTATGGAAAAAAGAGTTTCTACTTATTCTTTGTATAAGTAAGTATGAAGTAGATGTGTACTTAAATTCAGTTTGCAGGTATTTTATTGAGGATATTTATTAATGTTTTCCAGAAATACTGTCCTGTAATTTTCTTTTGTATAGTTGTTGAGTCTTTATATGACCTTGGTGTCAGAGTAATGCTAGATTTTTAAAAACTAATTTGGAAGTGTTTCTTTTCTCTGCTCTGTGGAATAATTTGAGGAGTATTGCTGTTAACTCTTATTTGAAGACCTAGTAGAATTCCTAGCTGAATTTTCCAACATTGGGCTTTTTATTATTATTATTAATTTTGGAGATAGGAAATTGAAGCTTCTATTACATTGGCTATTGTGAGTCTATGTTAAATCATTTACTTCATCTCAATTTAATTTTTTTTTTTTTTGGTCACAGATGTCTAGAAATTTACCCATTTCTTTTAGATTTTCTAGTTTGGTGGTCTGAATTTCCTCAGTGTCTTTTGTAAAGTCTGTGTTTTCTTCTCTAATTTAGTTAATTTGGATCCTCTTTTTTGTTTGTTTGTTTTGACTAATTTATCTAACTGTCATTCTTGTTATTCTTTGCAAAGAACCATCTCTTCATTGTATTGCTTCTTTGTATTGAGTTTGTTTGTTCTTTGTTTTTACTTTCCTAGTTTACACCCTGTTTTTGATGGTTTCTTCAAGTTTAAGGTTTGAGAGTGTTTGTTCTAATTTTTCCAAGGCTGTCAAGTGAATCACTAAGTCTTTAATTTGAGAGCTCTCAGTTGGATGTAGTCCCTTTGTGTTATGAACTTTTCTTTGAAGACTGTCTTTATTGTGCCCTGTGAAGTCTGATGTGTTGTTTTCATTTCAATTCGACACTAAGAATTCCTTAACTTACTTCTTGGTTCCTTTCTTGACACAGTTTTCATTCGTAATGTGTTATCTAGTCTGCACACATTTGTCTTCTTTCTGTAGTTCTATTGATGTTGATATTCAGGATTATTCTCATTTGCTCAAACAGAGTTGAGAATGTTATTTCAAATTTCTTCTTTCTGTCGAGACTTACTTGGTGTCTATCTTCTGTCCTAATATGTGGTGATTTTGAAGAAGGTTCAACGGGATGCTGAGAAGAAAATGTATTTTTTATTGTTTGGCTAAAACGTTCTATACATATCTGTTTAGATTCACTGAACTTAGTTATTAGTTATCTCTCATATAGGGAATTTTTCTGCTTAGTTTTTTCTAGAAGAGTTATTTATTGATAAGGATGTGATACATAAGTCAGCTACTATCATGGTGCTCTGATTAATATGTGACTTTAGATTGATTAGTATTACTTCTAGGAAATTGGCTGTCCCTGTGTTTGGTGTATATATGTTTACATTGAGACATCTTGTTGATAGATTGTTCTTCCTTTAGCAAATATGAAGTGTCCTTCCTCATTTCTTCTTACTGGTTTTGGTTTGAAGTCTATTTGTCAGACATTAGAATCACTGCAACTCATTTGTTTGTTTGTTTGTTTGTTCCAGTTACTTGAGATATCTTTTGCCATTGTTTTACCATAAGGTGGTGTCTATCATTAATGGTGAGATACATCTCCTGGAGACAACAAGAAGATTGATACTTTCTAATCTAATATGTTACTCTATGTCTTTTTATTGGGGCAATTGAAACCATGAAAACCATGAATGAGCAATAGATATTATTTCCTCCCGTTTGTTACTTTGTGATATTTTTTGACATCTTTTTACAAAAGGTCCCAGCTTCTGTAGAGTAGGCTAATTGTATATACAATTCTTAATCTACTATTATCATAGAATGTTTCTCTTATGGTGATGACTCACAGTTTTGCTTGGTATTGTAGCCAAGACTGACATTTTGGTCTTTTATAACTTGTAGGATATCAGTCCAAACCCTTCTGGTTTTGAAAGTCTCCATTGAAAAATCATCGTTGTAGCCAAAGCAGTGGCTCAGAAGTGAAGAACTCTTGCTGCTTTTGCAGAGGATGGGAATTCAGTCCACAGTACTCACATAATGGCTGACAACCATCAAACAGTTTCAGGGAATTCCATCTTCTGGTTTCTTCAAGCACTGCATGTATGTGATGCACATACAGACATGCAAATACACATACATATAAATTTAAAATAAACTTTAATGAAGAAAAATTGGATATTACCCTGATTGGCCTGCATTTATATGTGACATTTTTTCCTCTCTATCAGTTTTCAATATCCTTTCTTTGTTCTTTGTTCTTGGTTTTAATATCTTTGTTCATGCATTTAAAGCTTGATTGTAGACAGGAGTTTCTCTTAGGGTCCTGTCTATTTGCTGTTATATATGCATTTTGACCCTTGATCTCTTTTCTTAGATTATGTAAAATCTATAATTTTGTTGAAAATATTTTCTGTGGTTTTGACCAGAGTTTCTTCTTTTACTTATATACCTATAATTTGTAGTTTGGTATTCTTATAGTATTCCAGATTTCTGTTGTCCTGTTCATGGGTTTTTAAGATTTAACTTTTTTTCTGACTGCATAGTCATATTCCTCTACTTTGTCTTAAAGACTTGATGTTCTCCCTTGCATTTGATGCAACTCAGGGAGTCTTTCCTCTGACCTTTATATTTGGCTTCCTGAATTTTTCCTTTTGAGTTTTAATTCTGGTTGGATTTTCTTCAGAGATTCTAGCTCTTCACAAAATTCTGTTTTTCAATCTTAAATTGTTTTCATTATTTCATCCAATTTTTAGTACTCTTTGGTCTTCATTCTGCACATATATGTGACTTGAAAGCATTTATTCATATTCCCTTAGAGCTACTTAAACATACTTATTGTTGCTACTTTGAAATCATAGTCTTGAATATCTCTTAGGGAACATTAGGATGAGAATATTAATTTTTGGAGAAGAAATATTATCTTGATCATTCATTTATTTTTGAAATGTAAAGTAGGTATATGGAATTAGAAATGAGTAGGATTTCTTGATGTAGATACCTGATCTCTCTTGTGTTGAGTAGGTGTTTGGATCTCTGTCTTTTGTTATTCCAACTGATCAGACTTTAGACCAGATGAATAGGATTTCAGTTTCACTATTTGGCCACTCAAAGTAAATTGTATTAGATCTGTAGGTACTTGAAGAGGGCATCAGAAGTGGTCCCAGTTCAGCTAGAACTGGGTGAATTTGTTGATTTCAGGAGCAGACTTTCAGTTGAGTAAGAAGATTCTCACTGTCAATACTCAAGAGTCTGGGTGAAGTAGGCAAGACCCACCCACAAGCAATAGGAGTGGACATCATAATGACAGGAGTCTGAAATTCTCTCTGAAGGGCAGGCAGATGGGACATGTGATTTTTGGGAGCCAATGGGGGGGGGTAGGTGAGCTGAAGTGGGAATCTTGGAGAATAATGAATGGCAAAAGGAGAGGCAGGCAAGCACAGAACAGTCCTCAAGCTGGAAGCAAGACTGTGAAGAGTCTAGAGTGAGATGGGAGAAGCTGGTAGGTGTGGGACACATGGCCCTCAGGCAGGTATTGAGAGAGGATAAGGTTAGCAATGGACATCTGGGTTCCCCACCTAGGGAGAAGTAGGAGGCAAGATCAGGACATATGGTCCTCACACAGACAATGTAGGGTGGATACAGATTCTTATATTATCCAAAGTCACCTACAAATCCAATACAATCCACAATAAAATTTTGATTGCATTCTCCACTAAACTATAGAAACAATCCTCAAATCCACACAGAAGGCCAATGTCACCAAGTAGCCTAACAGAACGCAATTCTGATGGACCTCAAATTATCTACAGACCATAGTAACTAAAATTGCTTTCACTGGTAAGAAACCAAAGGACTCAGAAACATTGTTCTACACCTAAGTGATTTTTCAACAAAGATACTTTGGATGCTGGGCTTACTTTATAAAGCAATTCCCATGCAAACATGAAGACATGGATTTAAATACCAAACACTCATGTAAAAAGCCAGGGATAGTGGCAGGCAAATGTAATCCGAAAGCTGGTAAAGTGGAGGTAGGGGGACTGCTAAGGATTTCTAGCCAGCCAGTGCAGCCAATTAGTGAGCTCTAAGTTTAATGAGAAACTATGTCTCAGAAAACTAAGGGGAAGGAAGTGATTGATAAAGATCTTCCACACCAACATCTAGCCTTGTGTGGGCATTCACTGATGCATATTTACCCTCACACAAAGCAAGCAAACAAAAGGTGCATTGTAGAAAAGACAGCCTCTTCAACAAATGGTACTGAGAATGCTAGATACCCACATATTAAATAAATTATATTCATATTTCTCATGATACACAAACATCACTTCAAAAATGGATAAAAATCGAGATCTTTCATGCAGAAAAGTTCATCATATTAGCAAACACATTTTAGGCAATATGTAATTAATTCCACAAAATATGGTGTAAATTGATCCCGAAAAGCTAAGGATCTTAAAACATGAGCACAGCTTGTGATCAAGGAATCTAATACAGTATTTGAGGGAATAAAACAGCGACCTTTGGATCTACCATCACTTCACCTGAGTGATTAATTTCTTTTTTTTTTTTTGCTTTACACACCCTACCATAAACTTTTGTATTTACACTTTCTTGTAACTGACTTCATGGCATTTGCTCTTGCTTAATAATAATCAGTTAACAGCAAGAGCAGGTGTTCTCAAGGGTGCAGCCTTTCCAAGGCATAAAACTAAACAGTTTTTAAAAATCATTGTAAAAAAATGTAAAGATAAAACGGCCCCACTCGAGTGTCTGAATGAAATACAGTGTAACTGTACAAAGAAAAAGCCAAGAGTAAAGAAGGTCAAGGGCAAAACTTGACCTGACATACCACTCTAGACCAATGGTTCTCAACCTGTAGGTCATGACTCCTTTGGGGGTCGCATATCAGATACCCTTCATATCAGATATTTACAGTATATAATTCCTAACAGTAGCAAACTTACAATTATGAAGTCTAAATAAAATAATGTTATGACTGGGAGCATGGCAACATGAGGAACTGTATCAAAGGGTCTCAGCATTAGGAAGGATAAGAACCACTGCTCTGGATTGATTTGTCTCTCTGCCTCTCAAGGCTTGCATTTGATCTGACCCATGAACTGATGGTTTATGTGCACTGCTTACATGCGTTTTTTTCTGTCTCTCTGTGACATGGTTACATACAGAATTTATGAGTAACCATCTGAATTGCTAGAGTAGATTGTCCATTTTTCCTGGTCAGAGAAAGGGGAAATAGAACCTGTAGAGACCACCTCCAGTAGATAGGCACAGCCCCCAGTCGATGGATGGGGCCACCCAGCCATAGCAAAATTTTTAACCAAGAAATATTTCTGTCCAAGGGAAGAACAGGGACAAAAAAAAAATGGAACAGAGACAGAAGGAAGAGCCAACTGGGGACTGCTCCATCTGGAGATACGTCATGTCTGCAAACACCAAACACAACACTGTTACTGTGGTCAAGAGGTGCTTGCTCACAGGAGCCTGGTGTGGTAGTTCCTTGGGAGGTCCAGCCAGCAACTGGACAATGCAGATGCGGATGCTTGGAGCCAACCATCAGACTGAGCTGAGGGAACCTGGTAGGGGGGTTGGCAGAAGAACTGGAGGAGCAGAGGGCGATTGCAACCCCATTGGAAGAACAACATAGGCTGGCCTGACCACCAAGTTCTCCCAGAGACTAGACCACCAACAAAGGAGTGTACCTTGAGGGATCCAGATACATATGTAGCAGAGGATGGCCTTGCCTGAAAGTAATGGGGGGGAGGCCCTTGGTCCTGGGGAGGTTTGATGCCCCAGAGTAGGAGGATGCTGGAGTGGTGAGGTAGGGAGAGTGTAGATGGATGGGAGAGCACCTTTATACAGGCAAAGGGGAGGGAGGAGGGTAAATGTGGGATAGGGGGTTGGTGGAGGGGTAACTGGGAAGTGGGATATCATTGATATGTAAACGAATGGAATGATGAATAAAAAAAAAAAGAAAAAACTCAAATGACAACACATGTTGATGAGGATGTGGAGAAAGAGGAACACCCTTCCATTGTTGTTGGAATTGTGAACTTGTGCAACCACTCTGGAAATCAATCTGGTGGTTTCTCAGAAAACTGTGAATAGTTCTCCCCCCAAGACTTGGAGTATACTATTCCTGGGCATAAAACCAAAAGTCATTCCACTATACCACATGGACACATGTACCTGTATATTTATAGCGGCTTTATTCGTAATACCCAGAAATTGGAAACAACCCAGATGTTCCTCAACTGAAGAATGGGTACAGAAAATGTAGTTCATTTACACAATGGAATACTATTCAGCTATTAAAAACAAGAGCATCATGTGTTTTGCCTCTGACTGAAACAGGTAGAGAGACCCACAGCCAAACATGGGACAGAGCCCGGGGAATCTTATGGAAGAGTTGGGGGAAGGATTGAAAGCCGTAAGGGTGTAGGAACCCCACAGGAAGACCAGCAGTGTCAACTATCCTGGATCTCTGGGAGCTCTCAGAAACCGAGCCTCCAGCCGAAGAGCACACACAGGCTAGATGGAGGTGTCCCCAGCGTTGTCCTCCAAATACCACCCCCCTACTCCACACATATGTGGCAGAGGGCTGGCTTGTCCTGCTGCAGTGGGAGAGGATGTGGCTAATCCTGCAGAGGCTTGATGCACCAGGATGGGAGGATATGGAGGGGAGGGGATATGGGAAGTTGGGGTCCCACCATCTTAAAGACAAAGGGGAGGGGAAAAATGGACAGACTCTGTGAGGGGGTACTGGGAAGGAGGCTGTATTTGGGATGTAAGTAAATTTTAAAAAGTTTGTTCTGTTTTCCAAAGTCGCAGGTTACTGCTTCACTTCACAGTTGTACTCTCGTCTGTAGACTGAGCCTTCACTTATAAGAGTGTTCTCTTGCCTCCCCTGCCCAGTTTACAGATAGTCTATTCATTACACAACCTCCAAGCACTGCAGTTCAAATTCCCTTCAAAATGGTAGGTCTATGCTTCCATTCTGTATTTTTATAGCCCAGCTTCATCACATTGGCTTTTATAAGGTGATTTGTGTGTCTCTTTAAAAGCCGTCTCCATGCTGCTTAGTCTTTTCTCCAGATGAATCATGCCCAAGGGTAATCTTTAAACCACAAAGATATTAATCATTATTAAAAATTAATGTGGTAACCGAGAAAGCACATAGTCTAATATTAGATTACTCACTTGTATCAGTTTAATAAGTATTTGGGGTTTTAAGAAAGTGACATTGAAGGCCCTCTTGATCTAAAGGATAAACTTAAATTAATTGAGTTCTCAGAGCAACAATGGGGTTTAGGGTGAATAAGGTAAACGTAAGGTATGAGAACGGGAAGGGGAAAGTTGCCTCCATCAGGGTAACTATGGTTGACGAGAGAAGTACAGCGCTAACAGAAACAATTATACTAAGAAGATACATCTTACTAGACATAAAGTTGAAGCTGGAGATGTGGATGTGAAATTCATATCTGTAAATCCCAACCTAAAGGCTCAAAGACTTCTTAATTTTTTTTTAAAAGTGAACTTTTTATGATAAAGTACTATATTGGACCTTAGTTGTAGTTTTTTTTTTATCAATTAACTGCACATAGTTACAGGTAGAACCATGAATCTGCTGAGATGCTTTTTTTTATGCAAGAAGCAGACAATAGCCTGCAGAGTGGATTCTCCAGAAGGGAGAGCGGATGTCTCATCAAGATCTCTCATAAGAGAGAGTGTTGTCTCTCTCGTCTAACTGTCAAGGTCTTGCATCAGTAAGGTACGAATCAATCCAAGTTTCAGCGTTTCCAGGCCTCTTTACTCCAACCCTGCCCACCTCCACAGGTGGCCTTTAATCTCAGACTGTCTCCCCCAAAGTTAGCTTTCACAGTGGTCTGTTTCCAGACTCAAACTTTGTGGGAGAAAGCATGAACTTCTCTAGCAAACAGAAGTTCTCGTCTCCACTTGGATGGGACTAAATTAGGACATGTGTCTAGGCTTAAATCAATCTGCTCCAAGAAATGGTGTTTCCTTGATTGAATTAAATAATTGAGACCGATGTTGCTATGGGAAGAAGTCAGCATAAAGGTGATGCTAGGATTTACTGTGTAGAACTCATGCTAGATTTTAATAGCAAATACATCCACAACCAAAACATTAAGCAAGCTGTGGGAGCAGTTACATCTCCTGAAGATGAGAGTACCTGGAGGGTTAGGTCATGGGATAGCAGAAGATGAGGGGGTTGGACCAGAGCATATACTCTGCTGTGATGCATTACTCAACAGCAGTGAAGGTGTTTCATAAACATGATCTACCACGTTCTTGTTTGTGCTGCATCTTTGAAAGGCTGTGTGCGTTGTGTGTACCTGCAGAGAAATTCAACCTTCCAGTCCATCCATTCCTTCTGTAAATTCGGTTGATTCCTGGACACTGCAGAAAAGCAACAACAATAACAATGATAACAAACCATCACAATCAACCCCTCTCAGGAAGATGTTCCTTGGGTTCTACATATGACTGGGTCACACTGTCTTTGCTTCCATTACCAAATAAGCACTCTACTTTTTTCACCAACATTGAAGCTAATGAAAACTAAGTAGAAGATTCTCTTGTATTACCTATGCCTCTTTTGTCCATTTTTTTTTGAGACATGGTCTCATTTTGTAGCTCAAGTTAGTTTAAAAATTTCTAGTATTAGATTATCTACATGTGTCCATAACCAGCTTAGCTCTTGTTATTTCTAAAGAATTTTACCCCAGCACTCAGGAAGTCGAGGTAAGAGGATCATCAGGAACTACGTTGCAAGACCCTGTCTCAAATAAAACAAAACAGAATTTTACCCTTATATCTTCAATCTGAGAGACTAATTATACTCAACTTAAATGTAGCTGAGGAATTAAAATTATTTTGCTGTTAAAATGTTTAATTGCCAGAATAAGTACTATGCATGATGACTTGTAACAACAAATTTAATTAAAAAATAAATTCAAACCATGGCCTTATGATTTGGCCGGACATGAGAAACACTTGGCTACTTCAAACTTCATGTTACATATGGAAGACAACCACTGAGACATCATTCATATAGAAGTGTAAGACCCATACAAGGTGTATGATTTATTGATGGCAGTAACATACAATCTATCACAGCACAGTGACACCCAAAGTTTAATTGATTTAATGTTAGATAGGCAGGCTTGAAAATACTTGAGTTATAGCAGATCATTAGACATTAAGACTGCCTAATACACTAGCAAGCTGTTGTCAACAGAGCACTCATTTTTCAAAATGTTGTAAATTTAGTAGCACTCTATAGACTATTTAGAAGCAGTTTCGTACCCACAGATAAACTAAATACAGACACGAAAATATGTTTCTTTAAGTGTTTTTATTGATTCTTTGTAAATTTCACATCATGTACCCCAATCCTACTCATCTCCCTGTTTTGTCCTATCTACCCTGCACCCTTTCGCCCTCTACCACAAAAGAAATTTTTAAAAAATTAAAATTAAAAAAATAATCAAACAACAAATAAAAAGTATGTGATGAAGCTGTTGTGTGTCAGTGTGTCCCACAGTACACCCTTTTGTCCACACTTCTTCTCTTGCAAATAGTCATTGCAGTGAGTTATTGGTCTGGCTTCCGCTGCACCATCAATACTGGAACCTCACTGGGAGTCCTCTTGGACATCCTGTTGTTGCTCTGTGTCATGGAGACCAAAATTATGTTTTTAACTATCATATTCCCTAATGCATTTAACTGGTAATATAAGTCTGAGGGAAATCAGAAAGCATTTAATAATAATGATCGGTTTGTTCTTATAATGTTCACTGAATGACTATTCTCCGTGTAAAGAATGTCTTTGTATCCACTTGAAATAGAGAACTGAAACAAAACTAAGGCTTCCTCCCTCCATGATCTATTTAGCAATTTATCCATCAACATTTTCCTAGCTATCTTTTCTTGAAAAAGTAAACCAGTCAAATCAAATTACAGTTATAAGTAACTGAAAATATCCAATATTAAGCTAATCTCTATATTTTTTTTCTAATTCTAGCATAAAAGAGTGAAAAATGTTGACTACCTGTAGGTCACCATGAGATGTTATTTGCTTTGAAAGCACTGTTTGTCATTCTCAAGCAAATCTGATGTTTAGAAAAACTCTTGTAAGAAAATTTCGATATGGAATATTTAATATAAAACGTTATCTAAATTATTACAAAGAAAGAGTGGTTACACTAGTTGCTCTTCAACCATATTAAAGCAGAAAGTTTGGCAACAACTCGCAACATCACTTACTAATGTCAACTGTATCTCTTAAAAGCCACTTATCCTGAGTACAGAAAAAGCAACAAGAAAAGCAATATAGGACACAAATTTCCAGAACACAGACCTCTGGAAACAAACAAACCTGATTGGCTTTCTTCCATAAACTATTGCCAAGGCCTTAAGGAATACATTATTTCTAGTATTAATTTTTCCATCAATGAGTGGAGAAAATTAACAGTACTGCTGCCTAAAGCAGTTGTAAGGATTAAAGGAAAGGTAATGTCTGTCAAGAACATGCCAGATTCTCAGCTCAAGACTAAGCTATAATACACTTAGCATAAACTAAGATGTAGATAACAAGATGGAGTGGTTAGGAACTGTTGAGACTGACTAGAAATGCTCAACTAGAGGAGAAATGGTAGACTTGCAAGCATCCTTTGGGATCTGAGCACAGAGGAGCTCTGCCCTTGCTTCTGAAGTAGGTTAGAAAGTGAAGAAAGTGTCCAAGCACACATAGACCCGTGTGATTTAGAACAGGTAACGCAGAGACAAACAATGCTGCTGGCAGTCAACTGATGAACAGGCAAGATGAGGTACATAACAGGTCGGTAGTGGTTCTATGCGAGGGTAGATAAGAGCAAACTTTTGCTTTTTTTCCTTTTTTTTAATGTCTTATCTTCCTCCTTTATGAGACAAACAGGTCCCTAGTCCATGTCAGCCTTAGATCCATGACTTGCATTGATCAATGTAATAAAGACTGAAGGAGAAGACAACAAGATGGCTCATCATGTTCACCATGTACTGAACAGCCGTGTACCTGAGCTCCATATCCAGAACCCATGAAACGTTGGAAGAGAACTGACAACTGAAAGATGTTCTCTGACCTCTACTTACACACCTTGGCAATTGTGTGCATTGATACACACACACCAGATGAACACAAAATAATAACGATGATGATGATGATGATAAATAAAATTTAAAAGAACATAAGAGGCATTGTATGCTTAGTAATAGAGTTACTCTCTGATACCTCAGGGTACACTCCAGTGCTGGACAATCTCCACAAACATTTGGTCCATATCTCCTCCTCTTCCTCTTCCTCTGCCTCCTTCTTTTTCACAGCATCAACCGTAATTTTATTTTCAAATTGGCAGGCACTTGTTCCTGGGAGATATTTTTTAAACGTATTTTGCTGTTAAGAAGTTCTTTGGCCTCCTACCCTGCCCCCAACTCCCAGGATGCCCATAGCCCCGCTGTCCTTCCCTGCAAAGCCCTATTCAATGGCTCTCTACCCTATGGCTGATGTTCAACCCAGTTGTTCAAGGACCTTCTGACTGCAGAGCTATGCCACCAACTTCTATGGGACACCTCCATCTCAGTAGCCATGAGTGACATGAATATTTAGACTTAGACTGCTTTCTTGAAGTTGTAGGAGTATATTATGCCCCCTCCCTCATCTTCTAGCCCTTCCCTCACCCATGCAATTCCCAATGGATGGAGGCAGTAGTTTGAAACACTTTTTTACCTCCCAAAGATTTCGTCCTTCTTAACATGTCTGTCTCATTCAACAGATTCTGGTTTCTTAGAGGAAACACTGATGGGCATGATAACCTGTTCACTGTGCTTATTTGTCGCTGTTAAATTATGGAGTTGTGCCTTAATGTGTGCACTGTGAGGTGCTTACAATAGAATGCCTCTCAGTTTCCAAAACCCATTTTGCTTTTGAACGAGAGGGTGGCCTGAGCCCAGTTGATAAACAGCACAGACTGCAAAGAGAACATCTTAACTATCTTCTCCCATGAGCAGGTCTACACTTTGATCTAACCCCTGACCCCAATCTTAAATTCAATGTAGAAATATCATCTCTGAAGAGCAAATCTTAATTAACAGCTTTTGCCACTTTTCCCCCACCAATATCACATGTGGAGAGGGAGTGAAAATTTTATCATTAAACTAAGAAGCTTCAGAGCCTATTAAAACTTGAGTACTTGGAGGTACAGGAGGTGGAGAGATTTTTCAGTGTAAGCATAAATTTACAAAACATTTCTCTGAACATTTTTTAAAAAAATGTCTGAGGAGAATAGGCTGATAAACTCATCGTAAACTGAGAGCATCATAAGTTACAAGTACATTTACTGTACCTAGTCTTGCAAACATCATAGATCAGTTTAGCTGTCTGCTACAAGTCAATTGTCTATCCTATGCTGGGGTGATGGCTGGCAGCTGGGGCACACTGTTTAATACTTGGTAGCCACAGCACCATTAGACAGTATAGTAAAACACAGTTCCACAGTGGTGAAAATGTAAAAAAAAATCACAATTCAAAATCCAAAGAAAATATTCTATAGAACAAATGTAGGCTTTACTCTATTATTGCACCAAAACATTATAAATTGAATAACTGTAATTTAAGAAACATCTACTTCTCCGTTTTATCTAAGTCCACATTTTTAAAGTGGCCACCTCCGACTCTACCAGCTATGTACACTAAAACCTCCCCCAAATTGAATACATCCCTAGTGGGGACTTGACTCTCGGGAATATGGCAGGCAGCCCACTCACTGTCAACAAATAAAAAGTTATCAAAGATTTATCAGAGTTCTCATCCCTTCATTATTAAGTCAAATCAAAGGGCTGAATTACCACTAGTGTGTAACGGGTTTTTTGTGCTGGTACAGCTCAGGGATTTTGTTTTTTTAAACATGCTTTCAGCATCTTCATTTAGAAAAGGAATTTTTTTCACAATTGGTATAATATATCTATAGAAGTAAGCCCCTACCTTGTTCTTACTTGAAGAATGTGGTACCACATGGCAATTTGACAACTCCAGACTGGAAAATAGTAGAAGAACATTTCCAAGAAAAGAAATTTGTCAATCTAGATACAGAATAGTCACATTTTTGTGGTCTCACCATCAAGTGGAGATTCTAAACCTCTCAGTGGAGAAGTTAAAGCAGTCTAGTCTGTGAGCATGACCTGTTTTAGCATTTCAAACACTTGCCATTTTTTTTTAGTTAGAAAAAAATGCAGTAAAAAGAGGCCTGTGTTCCTAAGGATTTACAACTGGTCTTCTGAAAATGTTTCCTGGTAAGTACTGCGTGTTCCTTTAAGATTATTGCTCATTGTAAAAGTGGGCACACACGCCAGGCTGTGTGTTAGGCAGCTTTTACTATGCTCCCCGGGTGTGCCAGATCTCTGAGGCACAGAGCCAACAGTGAAGCTGCCATCATTCAGCGGCATCTGTGCAGACTGTGGTGTGTCGGTGTTTAAGCTTTGGAAAATGTCTCCACCTTTTCTTCAGTAATATCAAACATTAACTTCTAGTTTCCCAGAGTGTTAAAATGGCTCAACTCTAACTTTCTAGCAATGTGAAGGATATTCAAATACTTTTTATAAGCTGTATGCTCGTTTTTAAGTGAAATGCTTGCTTGCAATCCTACCATGCAATCCTACCATGCAATAACTGAGTGACAAGTGAAAATACATAAGCATTAATATTTGCCTTCAGTCGTTGGCTAAAAGTTTATGTTTGCATGGTAATGGTCATTCTCAAATCATTTAAATACACAGATTGGAGAGTTGTTCAACAAATTACTTTTGAGTGAGAAACACAATTGGGGTGATGTTTTAAAGACCTGAAGCAGACAGAAGCAAGGATAGATTATACTGACAGAAAAGAGACAGCTCAAATGATTTGACAGAATTATTATATGACTATTTTGTGGCTATTGATGAAAGGTTTGTAGGCTATTGATAGTTCCTGTAATAATAAAGGCTGAATACTAAGATGCCTGGTAGAATTTATCATAAGAAAATACAACTGGGCAAGACAAGTGTTTTTTACTTAAAATTTGGAAAGGCTACTTAGTTAGACTTTCTTGTATAAGACAGTCTGACAAGAAGCTTTCAATAATCTATTTGATAGAATCCTATAGAATAGTCATTTGATATTTTTAAAAAACCAGTTTTTATACTATAGCCTAGACTGATCTCAAACTTATAGTAATCCTCCTGTCAAATTTCTCAAGTGACAGAATTAGAGGCCTATCACTCTTGGCCTTGCTTTTCTTTGAACATGCATTGTGACAATAAATGAACAAAGCTCATTGTTTGGTGTGAAAGCATCTCCTCCTGCTGAGAAGCTGAGAGTTCCCTTCTTCTCCCTGAGTGGAAGGTTACTATGGTTTGTGCCTTTCAGGTTATGTTTTCAGTATTCTGTAAATCCAAGTCTCTTAGGATTCTGAGACACCTGATACACATGGCTGCATCTCTTTGATTTCATTTCCTCCCTAAACCTTCTAATACATCTGTCTGTTGTATAATTTCTTAGATGTCATTGTGTCTAGATAGCTGTACTCTGTATATGCATTTAAACTTGCTACTGTCTTTTTAAAATTGCTTTATTATGAAGAATTGCATAAATGTACCAGTTAAAGTAATCATATCTAGCATCCATTTTTCCCTTCACATTCCACCATATTTACCCCAACACAGCACCACCTGACTTACTTTATTTTTTTTATAATGCATTAAGTCCAGCTGCACCTGACCATATGTACATGGGTATGGAGCCATCAGAGCATGGGAAAACTACCAATAGCCATTCCTCATAAAAAAATTAATTTTCCCTCTCCCAGAAATTATCTACTGCTTCAGTAAAAGGTAGATCTCAAAGATCATCTATTCCATCTATGCTTGGATTTTGGGCTGGCTTGATCTTGTACAAGTCTTATAAAGATGACCATAGCTGCCTTGAATTTGTGATTTCCATAGCCATCTCATGCTCAGAAGATAGGATCCCACAGCATCTTTCCACACCAACTGGCTTTTACATTCTTTTGCTTCCTTCTTCTGCAATGTGCTCCGAGCCTTGGTAGTGGTGGGATTAATATAGACATCCTGTTTAGGAATAAACACTATTCTAGGCATGCTCACTAGTTACACATCTGTCCATTGACAGCTGTCCATTTCAAAAGAAGCTTCTGTGACCAAGGTTGACAACAGACCAAGACTATGAGTATTAATGTTAATATTCAGAAGGCAATTTGACAACAAGATCATTTAGAAAAATAACCACAGTAGATCATACCCCAGGGCCTGTGATCTCCCCAGCCCTTGGCTTCTGATGAGGACGATAGTAACAAGTGTGAATTCTCTCTTGTGGAGCAGACCTCAAATTCAATTATAAAATAGATTTATTTCTCCATAACAGTCATATCACTATTATTTCTCGAGGCACATCTTGTCTGATGGGTCAGGATTGCAGCATGCAGGGTGCAGGGGTAGGTAAGACTATCCAGAAGCTGTCATGTTTCAAGGGGTCCAGTTTGTTGATTGCTGTCCTTATTTCTTCCAATTTTCCCTCCAAATCCCACCATATTTCCTTTGACATGCTTCCTCCCAACTTAGTCTTCTTATTTTGATAACATAATCTTTTCCTACTGGAATCTTATTTGGAAAGTCCTTATCTATGCCTATTAATTGAAAAGTGCTTCCTACTTGACTGTCCAGTAGTCTCAGGGTTTCTTTCAGGTCTAATGATGAGGTTCTTGATTATGTGGAGGAAACTTTTGTTCAGAGTAAGACAATGATCTAGGCTCATTTCCCTGCATGCTAAATTTTGGTTTTTAGAAAGCCATCTGGTGTAGATGATGTCTTTTCTACAGTGTGTGTTTTTGACATTTCTATTTTAAAAAATCATGTAACTCTAGTTGCATGGACTTATATTTGTGTCTGCTTTCTTGCTGATACCACACACATTTATTAGTATATTCTATGGGGTAATTTAGTGTGAGCTATAATGCTAGCTCCCACAGAATTCCTTTCATGCATGATGTTTGTGCCTCTATAACACTTTTTGCGCTGTTGTTTCAACACTTCTGAAGAAGCGTAGAATTTTCAATAGTACTGAGTTGAACCTATAGTTTGCTTTCCATAGTTTCATTTCCACAATATAAGTCCTCCCAATCCATGAGCATGCAATGCTTTTCATACTCTGGTGTGTTGCTCAGTTTTATTCTTCGGAGTCCTAAAATTCTCATTACAGAGTTACTACTTCATTTTATTGAATTGGTTTATTTTCAGGCATCTTATTTTGTGAGTGTGGCTATTCAGAATGCGATTATTTCTCTGATTTTTTTTGAGTCTGTCATTGGTGTATAGGATGGCTGCTAACTTAATTTTGTATATTACAACCTTGCTGAATTATTTATCAACTCTAAATATTTTTTGAGGGGTAGGATGGTGCAAGTATCCCATGTAAAGGATCATATGCAAATAGTGCTACCATGACTTCTTTTCTTCTTCATATAATTTTTTCTTTCTCCTATCTTATTGCCAAAACTAAGAGTCTAAGCATTGTATTATTGAAGAGTAGAGAGAATGGACAACCTTGCCCTTGTTCCTAATCTAAGAGAGAACCTTGAAATCTTTTCTCTATTAAATATTATGCTGACTACAGACTTGTCATATATCATCTTTATGACATTGAGTATACTGTTTTTGTACCTAGACTGCTATGACTTTTATGATAAAAGGATGTTGGATTTTGCTGAAAGAATTTTCTGTGTCTAATGAGGTGACAATGTTATTTTCATCTTCAAGTCTATTTATGTGATTGATAACATTTATTGAACTTTGTATATTCTTAAAGTGAAGCACCTAACATTAGTCATAGTTCTACATGTCTCACTGGAGTTTGGCATTTGTTGATTTTATTAACCTTAGTAACATGCTATTAAAAGAGTCAACATTTACATTGGCTTTCTTAAGGTCTTAGTTACATTATGGACTCAAGTTGACCTTTCTGTCAAATAAGATGATCAGGGAATTTTAAAGAAGTATTCTGAAGTAGTTAAAGTAAGATTTTCTCCATCTCAAAAATGTGTGATTGATTTTTCAACTTCACTGTATGCCTTTACACTTGACCTATTTTATTTTTTGAAACAAAATTTTGCCATGTAGGCCAGGCTGCCTTGAAGTTGCATCCTCCTGCCTCATCTTGCCCAATCCTGGGATCATAGGTGTAAACAATTATGTATGTATACAGTTTGCTTTACTGTATGTAAGGTTGACCTTTGACCTGTGTTTGGTAAGGGCTTAAATATAGACTTTTTGAGTGATTTGTAACAACTTAAAACAGCTCTCACATAAACTTCACAGCCTAGAAAGGTTTTAAGAAAAAAGGACAACAAAGTTGGACAGAACAACCCAACATAAAGAGAAGATTCCCAAAAGTAGACCCAAGAGTCAGAGACCCTCTCATTCTCATACTCAAGAATCCCATAAAAATGTCTAGCTAATTGCTATAATATGCCAAGAGGACCTGTGCTTGCTGATTTAGTCTCTGTGAACTCATAGGAACCTTGCTAAGTTGATTCAGAGGCCCTTGCTCTCCTGGTGGTCTCCTTCTTTAGTTCTTACAATATTCCTGTCTCCTCTTCCATGGGATTCCCTGAACTCTGAGGGGAGAAATTTGATTGAGATCTCCTATTTATATTCTGTACACATAAGGTCATAATGTCTGGCTGTGGGTCTCTGCATCCTTTCCCATTTACCACAGTATGAAGCCTCTCTGATGATGACTGAATAAGAGACGGATGTACAGTTATAACAGAATATCATTAAGAGTCATTTAATTGCCCCCCTTTTTAGACCAGTAGTATTTTTTTCAACCTTAGTCTCTGTGCTATCTATTCCCTTGTTCTTGGTTACTTAAACAGTGTCAGGTATGGGCTCCTTCTCCTGGAGTTGGACTTAGATCAAATCAGACAATGGTTGGCTAGGATAGTTTTTGATTCATCTAATTATATTTTATTTTGTCATGATTGGTTATCTCTTAGAAGCCTGGTTTTTTTCTAATATAGTCAGAAAGGGAGTGGATCAGGAGGGAAGGGGGTGGAAAGGGACTGGGAGAAGTACAAGGATGGGAAGCAATAATTAAGATATATTATATACGAAAAGAATCTTTTTTAATAAAAAGAAAAAAGCATATCAGCAATGTATAAACTATTAGGAGACAGTAGTGTGTTGTTATTCTGTATCCTAAAATATACAAAAATTCATCAAGTGTATTAGGATTTATGCATATACAGATGTTGCATGATACCATTTGCTTTCAAGAGAAATGTAAACAATTACAAAGATGCAGTATTAAGTCATAAATGCAGAGAATTAACTGTCATACATAGAGAACTACTGTACTTGATTTTGTAGTGCCCCTTCCTCATTATTGTGGTTAACACAAGTGTCTCCTGTGTTCACATAAAATATCCTGCAATACTTTTTTTAAAAAATTTTGTAATTATATTTATGTACAAAAACTTATTGTACATTTTTTAACCCAGTTTAGTGGTGAGTTCATTAGCTTTTGCCTTTTCCAGCTTGGCAATGCGGGCCACAGACTTAGGACTCAGGACGTTGCCTCCTTACTGGCTGCAGATCTCGTCATATCTGTTATTGTAATTGGTCCTAATAGCTACCACCAGCTTAGCCAGAGCACCCCTGTCTTCCGAGTTAACCTGTGTGAAGGCAACAGTGGTGCATGTCTTCCTGTGGACCAGGCGACCCAGCCTGGCCTTTCCCTTGATGATGCAGTAGGGCACACCCATCTTTTAACACAGGGCAGGCAGGAAAACCACCAGCTCAATGGGGTCACATTATGGGCAATCACCACCAGCTGAGCCTTCTTGTTCTCCACGAAGGTGGTGACTGTATTGACTCCTGCTTGGAGAACAGGTGGTCTCTTAGTTGGGACGTCCTCTTTGCCAGTAGCCTTTGCTTCTTCTCTTGCTTTGTCTCTGACCTGAGTAGCTATTTGCCTGTCCAGGGCCTGGGTTAACTGGTTAATGGCAGGAAGTACTTTGAGCCGCTGCAGCCTGATGTATCGGGGCCATTTAATGAAGCGTGTTAGATCTCTTTTGGGCTGGATGTCCTGCCCAATGCCGAAGTTCTTGGGCCTTTTCTCGAACAAAGGATTGACAACCTTTTTGGCCTTCTGTTTCTTGATGACTGCGGGGGCTGGGACCACCTTCTTCCCCTTTGCATTCTTTCCTTTGAGCATCTTGCTTGGCTGGAGGAGAGAGCCCTGCAATACTTTTGATTACCAGGAAAGCAGTCTATCTCTCCAGAAAATTACATGTGTTCAATGAGAAGCAACTGCTCAACTAGTTTTCATCATATGTAATTCATACAAACAAAACATGTTCTCTGGCTCTTTATATCATCAGTAAGGGTTCCAATTGGGAAAAGACTGTAGATGTGGGGTTTTTCTTGTTGTTGTTGAGGAGTCCAAAGTTATAGGCAAAAACTTCTCACCCCAACAAGGCTCAGTGCCCCCAGCTTCTGAGTTGTTCAGGGGTTGGTTTTATTACTTCTAGACATTCATGGCAACGTTTTTGATTAATCATCAACCAATTAGCCAGCTCATCTAACGTTACTCCACTAGGAAGTATGATCAGGTATCCTTCCACAAATGTAGACATGGAATGCATGATTGGGAAGCAAACTGACCCATTTGAAGTCTGGATTCGCCATTTATCATCTGCAGCATGATGTATCTGCTTTTCTTGTATATTCCTTAAATGACAAAAATGTTACTATCATCATTTGTTGTATTGAAATTTAAATGAGATGTTGTTTACTAGTGATGATTAGTACCTGGGATTGGCCAGACTGGTCTACAGAATGAGTTTTTTTGTCTTGAAACAATTCACAAAATAAGATAATTCTTGGGAAAGTATTTTATTTTAAATATATATATATGTAAGTGTGTGTGTATGTGTGTGTATCTATCTACGTGTGGAAGTAGATGGTAGATGAAAAATAAATGATATGCAGATGATGGCTAGATAGACAAGAGATTGGTAGATAAGAAAAACAATAACTTGATAGGTGATTCTTAGAAGATAATATGTAAATATATATATGAAGAAAGGTAATGTTATAGATGATAGATAGATAATAGATAGATAGATAGATAGATAGATAGATAGATAGAAGATAGATAAGGAAATAGAGAGATATGTAGATAAAGAGATAGAAAAATGAATCATTGTCCTTCTCACAGCCGTGAAGAGGAAGACAATCGAGGCCAGTCTTGCTCTCCATGATTGAACTTACTTCCACTGGGACTCTAGAATGCACTCAATAAGAAGAAATACTTTTCTCTCAGAAGATAAAGCCCTTCCTGAGGATATCCATGCACAGTTATCTCACATACAAGCTCTATTTCCATCTCCAAGGATGAGGCTACAATTTTATCTCTTCATATGTCTTAATTTTGCTGTATTGTAACTATCTCACAGCATGAGAAGTGAGATGGAGGCTTTACACACTATGCTTTGCCTCAAATTGCTAATGTCTCAGAATGCTGCTTGTCCTTAGAAATGTTGACCATTGTTAAAGTCAAGTTCTGCCTCAAGTTGGAGTTTTAACATTGTTCTTTCAATGACAATTGTACCAGTGAGCGTTTTTAGAACACTTACCTTGTGTCATTCTTTCACCTATATATTATCACATAATCCTCACAATGCCTGATTTAAGGTATTACTAATATTTTCCTATTTCAGGAGTGGACTGAAGAACGTGCCCTGCCCATAAGACTGGTCAAAAATCAGAGCTCCTGAGGTCACTATATGGAACTTCTTTTTCTTCTTTCTTAATTTATTTATTTTTAATTTAAAAACAGTTTCCCAACATAATATTTTTATTAATTATTTCGGAATTGTTCACAATCAAAATAGAAGAAGAGAGCTGTGGCGATACCCTCTGAGTTGGAGGTCTTCCCTCCCTCTGCAGTTTGTCTACACAAACCAACAGTCTCTTGCATTTTTCTAAGCAATTTGAATTTAATTTCTGTTCTTCCTGTAGTGTGAATCTTAAGCACAAATATTACTGGGCTGTGTTGTTCTTAGGTTAACCTTGTATCAGTGTCCACAGAAGGCAGCCTTCCTGGACGATTCTGTGTTTACAACTCTCTTTCACTTTACTGAATGGCACTTCAGCCTCTGAGAATTAACCAAGGGTCTGAGACAATTTACAACTTGTGATAAATTATTTATAACATTGATATAATTTAGAACAGCACACACTATATACCTCAGTGCTGGTCATGCAAAGCCCCAGGTGAGAAATTTTATTCTAATGTATAGACCACTCACAGTTTTACTTCCCTTGAAGACATCACCCTACTTTTTTTTATTGGATGTTTTATTTACATTTCATGTGTTATCCCCTTACCCCATCCTCACCCACCCAGGATCTCCCTATCCCCTCACCCCCTCCTCCTGCTTCTCTGGGGATGTACCCCTACCTACCTCCCCACTCCCACTGCCCCACCCTCAAATTCCCACCCACTGGGGCATCCAGCCTTCATGAGACCAAGGATCTCTTCTCCCACCTATGCCCGACCACCCTTACATATACAGCTGAAGCCATGGGTCCCTCACTATGTGCTCCCAGGCTGGTGGTTTAGACCCTGGGAGCTCTGGTTGGTTGGTATTGTTGCTCTCCTCATGGGGCCGCAAACCCTTTCAGCTCCTTCAGTCTTCACTCTAACTCTTCCATTATCACCCTACTTTTTACAGATTGAAAAAATGTATACTATTAAACCAGGACAACGCAGATCATTTCATTAGCATATAACTTGGAAAAACGTTTATCTGGCAAAAGAAGACCCAAGCTTAACTCTCTAAATCCCATGCTACTGGCTTCCCAGAAGTATGGTATCTAGAACTGTTGAATTTCTCTGCAACTCTGTCTTCTCTCCTATAAAACAGAACAACACTAGCCTTAACTGGATTACAATAGATAGTGAAAATTAAGTGAGATTAAATGTACAAAGTTCAATGTAAGTTAAGTATATCTGTTCAAGTAAAATATATCTGTTTTGTTATAATTAGTTATATTCAAACAGATTTTTATATTTTATGTAAGGAGGTTATTTGGTTTAGTTTTTCTTTCTTTTGTAAATGAGCCTCTTCATTTATTATCAGTGTCTTATACCACTTAAAAAGACGTAAATTAAATGCTTCTGTACCGTAATCACGAATTGAAGTTCCACTGTACACTGGAGGCAAATCGAAGGTCGGGACACGGAAGAGACAGGTTGTTGTTACCTTGTCGTTTCCTCTGAGGGAACTAAGGCTGTGTGCGATAGAAAGCTTCAGGCTGCCTGTCTTCAGTGAGGCAAAACCACACCACTCCCTGCCTGAATAACTTCCTTTTTCCCTGCTGTTTCTTAGAATCTCTACCCTGAGATCACCTTAAAAAAAAATGGTAAGAACTAAAATGGAAGCTAAAGGTATTGTTCACTGGCGATCGAAATCACAAGTACAGAAGTCATGGACCACCACATGGAGCTGTCAGGTCCCTGAAGTCTCCGATAGTCCGGGTGGGCAGCTAGGGGCTGCAAAAGGAGCTTCCTCTTGTTTAACTGCTCACTGTTCAGTTTCTCTGCCAGCATTGTAGGAACATGACTGGAACCACACAAAAGCTCACAGAGGTGTCAAACAGCAGGGAGAGGGGCTGAGTTTCCCCTCATCCGTGAAGGAGTCAATTAAAGAACAAAGACAGCTCTTGGGTTTTAAGAGCATCAACCGGTCCTAGCTGCTAGAGAATTCTCATCTGTAGTTTGAACTAAATCTCTTCACATCTATTTTTTCCCAGAGAAAATGTGATTAATTTGATGCCTTTGTACTTCTAAGAATCATTACTGAAGCATTTTTCTTATGTTTTTAACTACGTGTGCCTCTGTCTAATATTGCCTTTGTAAGAAGTAGACAAAGATCAAACAAGCAGTGCCAGGGAATGTTGGGAGTGCTTGCATGCTTTGCCCTCATCAAATTTTCTGTGCATTATCTTGCTTTCTCTTGTAATGATTTCTTATATGTTTAATCACCAAAATGGCGAAGAAGGAAGACAGAGCAGGAAGAAAGCACGTCCCCTGTCAAGAGCTCTGTCGTTGCTGGTTAGATTAAGATGACTTCAACTCCCTCTGTAAAGTTCACCTCGTAAAGGCATCTTTGTTTCTGCAATTTAGATAAGATCATTTCCATAGACGTCAGCTTTAGCAATGAATTTTCTCTCTTTCTTACACTGATATTGTTTGGTCAGTGATATGTGACTACTATCTGACATAAGTTTATCATGTCTGAATTACTTCTTGTGCTTTTGTACCAGGAGCAAATCACTATGTTTAGATCATTAGGTGAACTTGAAGGTGGAGTCTGTTGATTTTTCTAAATATCAATAAACTGAGTGCAGCAATGTTCTTTGAGTTGGTTAATAAAAATCTTAACTGAACACAGGCAATGTGTAAAACTGACTTAAAGACACATTTGTGCATTGACTGCAGATTAACTTCTATTTACCTCCTCTGTTTTGATGTCAGAACTTGAAACCAGGGCTTTGCCCATATCACATAAGTAGTCTGCCTCCAGTCTACTTTTGTAAGCTTTATTTTTCCTTAACTTTATGTCACAGTTTTGTAAGGGGACATGCGAATATGAACGTGGGTGTGCCCATGTGCTTTGTGAATGTAGAGGTCAGAGGTCAACCTTAGGTAGCTTTCCTTTTTTTTTCTTCCTTTCTTTTTATCTTAACACAGGAGTCTCTCATTGTTCTGATACAATGAGAAAATAGGCTAGGTTGGTAAGTCAACCAACCTCAAGTCTCTGTCTCTCTAATACTAGAATTACGAGTGGGTTCCAAAATAATTAGTGTCTCTTATTGTTTTAAATCCGGGTTCTGGAGATTAAACTCAGGTGTTCCTGTTTGCAAGGCAAGCACTTTCTTAACAAAGCTGACTTTCTAGACCACAATTAATTTTTAATTCAGCTTACTGGACTTTCATTATACATTATTATAGTATTATTTGGTGTTTATGATACTACAGGGGTGAAGTCAATTTAAAGAAAACACAGCAATAATAATTCCTTACATTCTGTGAGTAGGTATCACTTCATCTGCTGCTTATTCTGTCATAGGTACCATCCCTGAAGGAGAAATTATGTATGTCAGCCCAACAAATATTTACAAAAATGAAACTAAAGGAAAAATTTTGTACCTTGCTTTCTTTTAGTCTTTGTTTTGAGTCACTTTGTGGGTTAGAAACACACAGGCTAAAGCAAAATTGAGAATGTAACCTCAACTCGACATTTTATGGTAATAAGAATGGCTGTTGGAGACTGGAAAGATGGTATAGTGATTAAGAGCACTTGCTGCTCTTTCAGAGGACCCAGGTTCAACTCCCAGCTACCACAGCTTACAGCTATCTGTAACTCTAGTTCCAAGGACTCTGACAGCTTCTCATAAACATACATGCAGAGAATGCAAATAAATACCAACAAATACCAATGCAAATAAAAATTTTAAGAAATCTTAAAAAGAAGAATGGCTGTCATTTATTGTCTACCCCATGGTCAGACAATCTTTTCAGTGTGTGCTCAACTCATGCTAGCACATGAACAATCTTAACAGCAACTTTATCGGTTAATCTCCACTTTCCACATTAAAGCCTGTAGTGTACAATGACTAGATCCTGTTCTACACAGGGAGTAGAGTCTTGAGATTTTGAAAATGTATGATAATAAACAGTACTCTCTCCTGTGAATGTGGTGGTGGTGACCATCACTCTCCTTCCTACCTATTAAGTTGGTCCACAAGTTTAAACTCATCATTCAAATGATGTTTACACGTGTATCTTTGGCTGGTTTCTTTTGAAAGGAAAACAGCAAATACTATTAATCCTAATTGTAGGTTCATAATGTATGTTAATCATAACTATAACCACAAATCTCCATCAGCTCATGTGGGGTCAAAGAAGAATTTTGCACAGTCAGTTCTTTCTTTTCTTCTTTATAGCAAATCTGGGAATTGAAAGCAAACTAGGTTTGCACAGCATATGTCTAACTACTGAGGCTGGCCACAAATTTATAATCCTCTTGCCTTAGCCTTTTAAGTGCTGAGATTACAAGTGTGTGTGACTCTCCCTTATGCAACTCATGTTTCTGTAGATTACTTGTCTCTCCAAAACGACCCTTTTAGTCTTGCTCCATTTCCTTTCATCACTCTTCTCTTAATCACATGGCTGATGCTGTGGTTTAGCTTTCTTGCAGTAAATCAATGTAAGTGTAACTATCCCGTCTTCCTATGAAAGACACCTACTCCAATCTCCCTGTAAATGAAGCTGCACTTCTATTATGAAAGATGGTGTGATCTGCCTTTAGCAAGCACTCCCTCTCCACACAGGCCGTGATTTTTTTCTTTTGGATTCATACTTTGCCAATTCCACACCACAGACTTCTTCCTTTCAATGCACTGCGCTTATACTTCAATACATAAGCCTGCTTATAGCTCTACTAAAAGGAAGGTTTAAAGCAAAAGATAGAATCAAGGCATATCTTTTTTTGTGATTTCAACTGGTGAGAAAATTCAAAGAAAACAGAACAACAAAAACCAAAGACACCTATTAATGCAACTAAATATCCACCAAATATTTCATGAATGAAGCACAATGACTTTTTTCTGTGTTTAATGACTAGCACAAAATGTTCAGCATATAGTAAATGTTTATTCAAACAAAAATCTAGATTTCTAGTTATTTAACAAAGCTGAGGGCCCTGAACCCTACCATACTTACAGACAACCTTATCTTGGGAGCCTCATACACCAGGGCTCAGGAGGACTGAATTAGATGACCTTGCTTCGAAGCCTTCTGATCTCTGTCACCATCTTCAAAGTCTGAATAGGATGATGGGACCTGCAAGGAGTTCTTTCACCTCAATATTCAGAAACTGAAAAAGAAGCAGGACACACTGGACAAAGTCATCTCCCAAGTAATATGTGAGGGCTACAGTGTGGGCAAATTAAAGGGCCACCTCTCTCAGGTCCATAAGAACAATGATATCAAGGATATAAGGAATTATGGCTGGGCAAGCTAACTGTACTACAAGATGTTCACACCAAGGGGTTATACCAAGACTTTGGTCTGCCCATGAATGACTGACTCAGCAGAGTCTTGAAGACTCTTGTTCACAGGGCACGGGGATAAGCAGATGCGAGCATGAGAAATAGAGTCCAGTTGGTGTCATCACATGGTTTCTAGAGAGAAAATATTAAAAGCCTAAAATTTTCTACACAACCCAAATGAAGTTGGGGTGGATCCCAGAGAGGACAGCTTTGAAAGGAAGGGGTATTTTGAGGTCTACGGTTTTTAAGTGTCCTAGTAGTTCTTATAAATAAATGTGTGTCCTTGTAGGCTTAGATTTTTCAAAACTTACTTTTAATGAGGCTTTTTAAATGCTTTAATGTTCCTTCTAGCCCACCATCCACCAGAGGTAGAGGAAAGGAAAAGTTAATAGAGCAAAGGAGGATATGAACATGCTTAGAAATATTTCTTTGGAGCAAATCTAATCTGCATTGTCAGGATATCAGATGTTCAGTTCACAAGAATCATCAGTGGCATTTCTATCCACTTGCAACACCATTCACGTGTCAGCAAAGGTAGTCCAATCCAGAAGGAACTGCAAGGTTCTGCTTATTGGCCCAAGTCCAGTGAAGCATTAAGAAGCCACTGGAACACCACCAGAAGTCTTTCACTGTGTTTCTCTCTATGAAATCATGACAAACAATGACCAACAAAGAATGATAAAGTGTACCAATGTCATCCAGCACTGTCCATTGGGCTATATCATTTGCTCTTTCAAGAATCTGCTCTAGCAAAACATCACATGCCCTCTTTCCAGGATGCTTCCAGAAAAAAAACACCATGGGTCTGTTCTTAGCAAACCATCCTCCCACATATCTGATTTAGCAAAACCATCCTCTCATAAGACAGTTTCCAGACAAACATCATATGACACAACTGCCTCTCCAAAGAAACCAGAAATTTCCACTTCATGTCCTCTTTGCAAAAAAAAAAAAAAAAAAATCAGTGCACTCTCAGAATAGAACCCTCAAATCTGATTTATAGATGGAGACTATTAATATTCCTGGGCAGAAGATGTGACTTTAGATGACATGTAAGGAGTTGGAAAGATGGCTCAGTAGATAAAGGTACTTGCTGCCAAGCTTGATGACCTGAGTTTGATTCCTGGATCCCACATGATGAAAGGACAGATAACAGACTCCTTCAAGTTGTTACAAGTACTCCATGACACCCATGTGCCCATATACATAGACATGTGTGTGCGCGTGCGCACACACACACATATCTATATCTATGTATATAGATATGAGACACACACATCTATATCTATGTATATAGATATGAGAGAGAGAGAGAGAGAGAGAGAGAGAGAGAGAGAATAGATAAATGTAAAATATGGGCAAAACATGATTAAAGCTATACAGGGAATATCCTCGGAAAGTGTAACTGCCGTAGCCTAGAGTTGAGATGAAGTACCCCAAGGTTTGCTGACACCATTTCTAAAATTCTATGTTGTTTAAATATGAGTGAGATTAGGAGGTGTGACCTTGTTGGAGTAGGTGTTTCACTGTGGGTGTGGGCTTTAAGACTTTCATTCTAGCTGCCTGGAAGCCAGTATTCTGCTAGCAGCCTTCAGATGAAGATGTAGAACTCTCAGCTCCTCCTGCACCATGCCTGCCTGGATGCATGTTCCTGCCTTGGTGATAATGGCCTGAACCTCTGAACGTGTAAGCCAGCCCCAATTAAATGTTGTCATTATAAGAAAAAAAAATGAGTGAGGTAAAGGTGTTTGGGTACATGTCTAATTCTTTCATCTAACAGTCATGTATAAAAGCTAGAGAAGTGGCACCACCAGAAAAATAGATTCTCATAGAAAAAAAATTCTCTTAAACTTTATTTTTAGAAATTGAAACTAGATAATGACTTATACTAAAAGAGGCATCAAAAGAAGAAACTATGAAACAATTTAGTAATCCTTCTATGGGCTATCTAGATTTCATCTCAGGTTTTTTGTTTGTTTCATTTTCGTTTTTTGAAATCTTAGTACACTTCATTTACATTACAAATATAAACAAACAGATTTTTAAAAAGCTTCGGTTCCCAGCTTTAAATTTTTCTCCTGATGGAAGTATGAGAGACAATCTATGTGCTAAGCTCTCCTCTATCTCTGATTTCCCCATCACTACTTTGAAAGTTCTCATCGAGGACAATGTAGCCTCTTAAGTTGACACAATCCTTGACGTCTGCACAGCAGTTGGAAGCCTCTCTGTGTGGATTCCCACGTATCATAACCCCGCTTCTTGATTCTTTGCATCTTCCGTAGCAACTTCTACTCAGTTCTGTTACTCTTCCCATTTCATTTTGTAACTTATGATGAGCTTGAAATGCACATGCTAAACATCGTAACCCTAAATGCTGATGTCAAGGGTCAACATCCCCAAAGTCTAAAAATACTTGTGGCTCAGAGGTTAGGAGTACTGGCTGCACTTCTAGAGGACTTCGCTTTGATTCCCAGCACCCACAGGGAGACTAGCAACCTTCCATAACTCCAGATAAAAGGAATCCAATGCCCTTTTTTGGCCCCTGTGGGCTCTACACACAGATTGTATGTAGACTGTACTGTCTAGGCATGCATGCAGGCAAACGCCTATACACAGAAATACAAACAAATCTTGAAAAAAAAGGCAGAATCAGAATGTCAAAGTTTAGAGCCTTGAATATTGAAACCCTGAAAACTGAAATACTTTCAAATCACAATCCCTACTGCAGAAGAGCTACACAAGAGGGAAGAGGGCCAGATGACGCTGCACTACAGACAAACATGCTTGGGGTACAAGCTTGATGACTTGGATTTGATTTCAAGAACTCACAAAGAGCTGAATGTGGTGACTTACGTTCCTAATCCCAGCACTCCTATGGCAAGATGGAAGGCAGGACAGCGGAATTGTTCAGAGGCTCACAGGTCAGCTAGCATAACATATGCAGAGCAGGAGAAACAGCAGAAAAGGTTTTGCCTGAACAAAGTGAAATGAGAAAATCACTCCCCAAAGTTGTTCTCTGATACACACACACACACACTGACAGGTGTGCATCCACACACATCCATGCATATATCATAGACACACATTCATACATACATCCATGCATATCATTTCTCTCTCTCTCTCTCTCTCTCTCTCTCTCTCTCTCTCTCTCTCTCTCTCTCACACACACACACACACACACACACACACATAAAATACTGATTTTTAAGGGAAGTACTGACGCATGTGTTTATTGTACTAGGGATCATTGCCTCACATTTGTGGAACTATGTAAGCCCTACATTGAGTTTGTCTGGAGGGTGGTGTTTGCAAAACAGAGTAAGAATTAATTGTATTAGGTAGAGACGATCCCCTGCTCTACGTGGGGGTGAAGTAGAAGAATCCTTCCTAAAGAGGGCATTGACCTCCCCTTCGTGCAATGGTTTCTTGATTTGTGAATTAGCTAAAGCGTGGAAATTAGCTGAGGGGCTGTGATTCTGTTTCTATGACTCATTTTCATTTGCCTTATTTACATTTGCTCTGTCATTTTCTGCTCCCACTCTTACAGTACACCTGTTATGAGCAGCGAGTAGTAACCATGCTGCAGCCTGAACATCATCTGTGCTCTACTAAGCATTTCAGACCATTTCTCTTGAATTTAGCCTCAATCAAATTCTTAGGGAAGGGACCGAATGAGCCAGATACGTTTACAGAACATAACTCAGGTGGTTTGTAATGAAGTTCCAGAAAGTCCTTGCTTTCCTCTGAGACCTCTTGAGCTGGACTTCAACTGGTTTCAGTTCTATTGGCATGCTATCTCTAGAATAGCTCATTGAGGTCTGCCCGAAACATTCTACACTTTCTTTGGTCTGTGGCTGCTAATTCTTTCACTGTCCTTTCACAGAACAATGCTAGAAGCCTTAAAACTACATGGCCAGGTTTATCACAGCAAGGGTCCCATTTTTCCATACCAATTTTCAGAAGTAAATGCGTAGGTTAAAAAGTACTATAAATACACAGAGTCAAATTATTCCCTTGGTATCACTTTATCCATTCACAAATAGCATCATAATTGCTTTTCAGTGTGCTCTTAATGAATTTCACTAGCTCGCTTCTCTCAAAAACCAAACATAATTTCTGATAGAGTCTCCTTTAACATTGCAAATGTTTTCAGTGATAAGTTGTTCTAGATTAGGGATTTGACCATGAAACAAGAGTTGTTTATATTTACTGGTAACTCTATCATAGAAAATTTGCCGCATCCTTTGTGTTGGCTGTTGGATGACACTTTACATCTTGTTTTCTGTTATCAAATACTGATAATCCATTCTCATGTTGCAGCTGACGATTCTGAACGAATCTGTTCATGTACACTATTAATAACTGGAAAAATCAGACATGCTATAAACACTTTTTGGAAGAGTTGGTGAACTGTACAAAAAAAAAAAAGAATATTAGGTGATTTCTCCAACCATACCAGGGTTTCAAAATAGCAGGCAGAGGGAGAGTCCAGGCTGCACATGACTGTTAGACTAAACCAAACCATGAAAAGAGAGAGTAAGAGAGGAGCCAACAACCAAGAGGGGTGGTTCTGTGCCAAGAGACCAACAGACCTGTATAGCCAAAATGGTTGAGTTATATAGGGATCAGGCTGAAGGAAGGAAAACACAAGCCCAGCCTCTGGAAGGGAAAGGTTTAGGGTAGGGGCAGGTTGAGAAGCTCTAGGAGGAGCCACAAATACTGAGTGAGCCTTGTGCTGGGTTTGAGTTAATTTATTTATTTACATTTCAAATGTCATTCCCTCTTCCCAGTTTCCCCTCAGCAAATCCCCATCACATTCCCCTCCCACCTGCTTCTATGAGAGTAGTCCTCCAACCACCCACTCCCACCTCAATTACCAATATTTTTCCTTTTCCCAAAACCATATCACTTGTCTACCTTAGCATTTCCTACAGTCAATGAAATGGCTCTTCATTTGCCTGAAGACTCCAATGTCATTGGTGTGCACAATAGGGCAAGAGGACTTTTATTTATCAGTGCTGGTGCTGAACCACTGATTCTGTCACATTTTTGGCCTTTGTATGCATTCAAATGGACTAGATTCCTGTGTGCCCAAACTAAGATAGAAGTGTGGCAAGAAAAGGTGAGAAACTGGGGAATACTTGTCAGTGTCACAAAATTGGACTCAGAATTTCAAAAAGATAGTGTCATGTAGTGACAATATGAAGATATTGTTCAAGGAAAACCACATTGTACAAGAAATACAGAGAAATGTAGTCAATAATATATTGTTGGAGGTTTCTTTATTGGTGAATTTATGTATTTACATTTCAAATGTTATTTCCCTTTCCCAGTTTCCCCTTCCCAAACCGTACACCTCATCCCCCTCCTCCTGCTTCTATGAAGGTGGTCCCGCACCCACCAACTCCCACCTCACCTCCCTAGCATTCCCCTACTCTGGGGCATCGAGCCTCCACAGGACAAAGGACCTCCCTTCCCATTGATGCCAGAAAGGCAATCCTGTGCTGCATATACAGCTGAGCCATGGGTCCCTCCATGTGCACTCTTTGGCTGGTGGTTTAGTCCCTGGGAGCTCTGAGGGCTCTGGTTGGTTGATATTGTTATTCTTCCTATGAGGTTGCAAACCCTTTTAGCTCCTTCAGTCCTTCCCCTAACTCCTCCAATTATTTTTAAATAATTCCCCATAATATATTTCATCTTTATGTTTCTAATGCTTGATGTGTAAATTGTGTAAAGACTTTCAGATAATTTCATTAAGTTCATGTATTTCTATAAATATCCAGTTCCACAATGTGCATTAATTTGTATGTACCATAGTATGTGTATGTTCTTAAAAAAACATTAACTTTTCTCAACAAACTAACAGATGTTTGTCTTAGTTACTCTCCTTTTAAAATGATTTTATTTTTAACTTTGTCTTTGTGTTCGTCTATGGGTATGTGTATGTGCATGCAGGTGCTGACAGAGGCCAGAGGCCTGGGGTCTACATGGAACTGGGGTTACAGGTGGTTGTGAGCCATTCAGTGTGGGTGCTGGGAAATGAACTCAGATTCTCTGGAAGAGCACTATGTGCTCTTAACCACTGAGCCATGTCTATAGCAAAATGTTTGATAAGAAAACAACTTTAGGGATGATGAGTTTGTTTAATTTTGTTACATAGTTCAAGGGTACATTTCATCATAGCGGGAAAGTCATGGTAACAGAAACATGAAACAGCTGGTCACAGCACCTGAAAGCAGGAAGCAGAGAAAGATGAATGCTGCTGCTCAATTCACCTTCTTTTCCCCCAGTCTATGATTCTAGCCCATAGAATGAAACTACCCACACTAGTTGGATAGTCCCACCTCAGTCAATGGAATCTAGGTGATCCCTCACAGGTGTGTGCAGAAAGTTGTTTCCATGGTGATTATAAACCTCACCAAGTTGCTAATCCAAATTAAATATCACAGGTATCAGATGGGACATTGACATTCATAAAAGACAAAGTTACTTGGAATCTTAGTTCTCTGAGGATCTGTGTGGGAGCTGGCAACTTGGCATGATGTTTTGCTATATCTCATCAAAAAAGCTTACGTTGTTCCTTTGAAGAGTTCCAGTGTCGCTTCAGTAATAAAGCTGCACACAGTCACCAACCATGCATACTAATGTGCACACTTGAGTACATTTTTAGTTATTTCTCTGTGAAACAGTTTATCTGCCTCTTTTACAACTAAAATATCTGCATTAGTATGCCTGTGTATGAGGGAATGTCCTCTAGAGGAATAGAACTAGTAGAATGAATATATATTTCAAAGAGGATTTAATGGCTGCTCACTGGAAAAACTGAGAACACTGCTGCTCAGTCCATGTGGAACCTCAGCACTCCAAGTCTGGTGCTGAATGCTTGAAAAAGCTGCTGGTGTTTAGTCCACATGGGGAAGCTGGGTTCTGATATCCATAGGAGTAGCAGCAACAGGGAAGATAAACGTACAAGCAAGAATTAGAGGGATGACAGGCAAAATTAGCACTTTTTTTTTCAGATTTTGTTTATTTTCGCTGCCATCCAAATGTGCTAACCACTCAGGGAAAGGGTCTCAGCCTCTCAGCAAATCCTTCTCGAAAATAACCACCTAGTGGCATATCTCTTAGTTGGTTCTAGATCCAATCAAATAGGAAAGCAAATTGATTGTCACAGGTACATCTCAGTCCAACAGCCAATTACATTTTCTTACGCCAACTGTAATTTCTAAATGAAGATAATAACAAGTTCTTAATCCTACCTAGTATAATATAACTATTCCACATACAATCAGAATAGATAGAAAATCCCCTGAGGAATATATAGCCTTTTAATATTCCGTAATTTAAATATAGTAAAATATATTTATAACACTTAGCTACTTATAGTATCCTAATTGATTTTATATTGCATGGTAAAGAAGTAGAAAAATGAAAGCATAAATACTCACGTAATATGTTTGTACACATGCACAAAAATATTGCTCAAAAATATAACAGAAATATCCATGGTGGGTACAATCCTCATTTCCATAACTTGTTATGTGGCCTTAGCTGGTATTTATAACTATTTTCTTCTACTATACATTCCATAGTTCCACCATCCTCGGCAAGCACCTCTGTAGGTCTTGGTTCTTTACCTGAATGGCTAAATCACACTTTATTGCCTGAAAGCTGTTGGCTATTTACCATCATGCCTGGATTGGATTGTCATAGTTTCCCACTGATCTTACTCATAGGGCATAGTAGCACCTACAGGACCTCCAATATACTAGACACACTGTCCTTATAGCCATTTGGAAGCAGCCCATTTTCCCTAGGTAGTTTGAACCAACCATCCCTCTCAACATGCTTACTCCTTTCTAAATTTTTTGACTCAAGTGTATTAAGAATCCAAAGCGCCCAGTGGCAAGTTTTAGGGTCCAGTTCAGTGAAACATTTGCTACCTTCTCTGAAACCAAAGCTTCTAGGCCAAGAGAGCACAAGGTCATGGGAACAGAATGCAAACATTTCCCTGAAAGATTGCTAAGAGTGATGCTCAATGACCATTCCCATTTGATATGATTTTTTTAAATCTTATTAGTCTTTTGTTTATTTTGATTTTTATTTTTGTGAGTGTTTTTTATCTGTGTGTTTCCTAATTTTTTTGTTGCTGTTGTTTTGGTTTTGTTTGTACTAAAGGGAAACAAAAATACATAAAGTTGGTTGGCTTGGGTAGAGAGGTGCAAAGAATCTTGGAGGAGTTGGGAGAGGGTAAAAACATCAAAAAGCATTGTAGGAAAAAGGGTTTTCAATAATAAGTTTTTTAAAAGAATTTTTTTAAAAAAATTGAGAAACTGATGTTCATCACATACATGTTTAGAAACACAGTATATACTTGATCATTTCTTTAATCAATATGGGATGACTTTAACTCCTCTAACTAGCTTTAGTTTGTAGTCTGTTTTGTCAAAGAACCAAACCCTGCTAGCTTCACGTCTATGGGGCACATTTTCCATTCTCTTACCCTCAGATGCACCTATCTCTGGTCATATCTTCTGTGTTTCCTGGAAGCAACAAATAGAAAAATCCTCTTTTTAAATCCAACCTCCTGGTCTTTACTATTTTATTGGGGAATGGAGAACAGTATTAAAAAGGTCTGATTTGGATCCTGTGGTTTTGCAGACATTTTAGTGTGAAGTGTTTCCTAGTCTTTCTTTGCTTAGCTAGCGTTTTGAGGGCTGCAGTCTTTTCTGAACATCTTTTCATCCAAAGGATTCATTCAAGTGTCTTTTGTAGACCTTTAGTTTGTTTTAATTGTGAAAACCTTCTTCTTCATTGAGTTGTGATAGATTGTTTTGCTAGATATAATAAAATGGTTTAACAAAATTGTCTTTCAGAGCTTAGAACTCATTTCTCCAAGGACTCTTAATTTTGTAAGTATCTGCTGAAAAACCTAATGTTATTCTAATGTCCTATCTTTATTTCTGACTCAGTGTTTCTCTCTTGCAATTTTCAATCTATAGTCTTCATTCCCTACATTTAGTATCTAATTCTAAAATGACATGGAAAGGTTCTTCTCTGGTCTTGTCTGTTTAGTGCTTTAAATATCCCATCCCGATCCCTCTTTCCCAAGACTTGGAAATTTTTTCTGTTATGAATTTACTGAAAGTATTTCTATGACTTCAAAATGAAATTCTCCATTTCCATGCCCATGATGTTCAGACTTGGTCTTTCCACAGTGGCCTATATCGTATATTCTGTTCATCCTTTCTTATTAATCTATCTCTGCTACAGTTGGGATGTCCCAGCTTATCTACCGTGTGACCAAGCCTGCCTCAATAATCTGTCTTTCCCTTGGCCATCTACATCTGGGAGACTTCCCAGGACCTTTTTATGTGACATTACAATTTTCATTTCCAGCATTCAGAGGTGATATTTTTCCCCAGTTCTTTTATATCTTTGTTGAATTATACTTTCATGTCTCATATTACCATCCTCATTTTGTTCATATTCTTGGTGATCATTTTGGAGTTTGCACTCTCTTTCACTTATTTGAACATATTTATAATCACTGTTTTAAGAGGGACTATATATTATATAGTTGTTGTGTCATTTTTCTGTTAGTCTGGGGTCTGATTCAGCAGTTAGACCCTCAGTCCAGGTGGTCAGGAAACCAGGCTCAATCCCCACTGCTCTCCTGAAAGCAGAATACTATATAAAAAAAATAACGCATTATAATGCCGAAGAGATGGCTTAGTGGAAAACTGTGTGCACTACTCTTTCCAAGGACCCAACTGCAATTCCCAACATTTTCAACTGATAGCTCACTTATGGTGCCTGTAATTCTAGCTCCAGGGGTTCTGACATCCTCTTCTGGACTCTCCGGGCACCACACTTACACACACAGACACACATATACACATATATTTTCATTTGAGGCTATGCATTTTATTTACACTGACTTCATATACAAAGATTTTTGTCTTAGGATAATATTCAGGGATATATTAAGAATAAATATAAGACACATGGTGCAAATGGAGTTTAGTGTAAATAGTACAGTACAATCTAAGAAAATCCCATGAAATTAATGGAAATACAGTTGATATTCATTAATAGGACAATTTAAATGTATATAAAGGCCAAATATTCTTCACATATATATATTTTAAAATAATAAAAATAAATAAAAAGAAGTCATTATCATTAGGAAAGACCACTGTAAAAATACAGTAATAGTCAAATAAACTGACCACCTCTTCAGTGTCAATGTTACTAAATAAAATACACTAATAACTCTTTTTGCATCAAGTATTTATTTCTGTAGATTTTATTTCAGAAGATTGAAACCAAACATTTGGAGTGCTCTAAGACACACAGCTAGGCTGCCATGGTACAACACAGGACAAATCCCATCCCCTTGTTTGAAAGGATGTGTTCCTACAGGGAGAGTTCATTCTTTCTATCTGCAGCTGAACAAAGAGACAGGAGTAGGGCTATAACTAAGCTAATCATGAGACAAATCCTTGGAATCCTCACAAGGATAAGTATCCACAGTAACACATTATAAGTGCAGAGGGATAAAGATGGAGCAGAGACTGAGGAAATGGCCAGCCACAAGAAGATCTACAGAGTCAAATAACCTGGGTCCATAAGGACTTACAGAGACTAAACCACCAAACAGAGAGCATGCAGTTGCTGGGTCTAGACCCCCCCCATACATTTGTAGCAGTTATGCAGTTTGGTTTTCATGTGGGTCCCCTAACAACTGAATTAGAGGCTGTCTCTGACTCTGTTCCCTGCCATTGGAGCCCCTTCCCTTACCTGGAGTACCTAGTTGGGCTTCAGTGGGAAATGGTGTACTTAGTCCTGCTGCAACTAGTACCTCCTCTTCTCTGAAGAGAAGGGGAGGGGCAATGGGAAGAGGATTTGTAAGGGTGGGACTGAGAGAACAGGAGGGAAGGGGGCTGTGATTGGGATATAAGGTGAATAAATAGATAAATTAATGAAAAATTATACAAATGTGGTTATATAAAACAGTGGTTGAGGACATCAGTATATTTAGCCAGGTTCTTTTTGTCTTCCACATAACTTTTTACATTAAAATTTTTGCTTCATATAATATATTTTGGTCATGTTTTTCCCTCCTCTATTCCTCCCAGTTCCTCCCTACAGCCCTACCCAACTTTGTTCTCTCTCTCTCTCTCTTTCTCTCTCTCTCTCTCTCTCTCTCTCCCTCCCTCCCTCCCTCCCTCCCCCTACCTCCCTCCTCCCATCTCTCCCTCCCTTTCTCTTATTCTCAAAAAAGTCAGAAAAAAAAGACCCCACAAGAACAAATTAAAATACTAACAAAAAAACAAAAAGACTAATGAGACCAAAAATAAATAAATAAATACATACATACATACATACATAATACACATATACATACATATATACATACACATATACATACATATATATATATATATATATACATACATACATACATACATACATGCATACATAAAACCAAAATAAAGCAAAGTGTCTACAAAAATACCATTGAGTTCATTTTGTTTTGGCAAACTACTCCTAGGCATGGAGTGCAGTTTGTGTACCCAGTGACGTTGCACTGGAGAAAACTGATTTCCCCTTTGCCAGTATCAATTGAATATAACATCTTGGTTAAGGTTAGGAGTGCACCTCTACTATCCCCGTCTCAGTGCTGGGACTTCATCTAGCTTGTACCTGTGCAAGCCCTTTGCATGCTGCCACAGTCTCTGTGAGTTCATATGTGCATCAGTCCTGTTGAGTCTGGAGGTACTGTTTCTTTGCAGTCATCCATCATGATCTGTTTAACCAGGTTCTTCATGTCAGTAATTTTCATGGTGTCGTGTATACCAGATTGTACATGTGTGTGCACATAATATAGATAAATGATTTGTGTGCAAATATCTTTAACATATTCAGCATTTATATAGTGATTTTCATAATGAATGTCTTGCACATTAAGTTTTATGCAATGTATGTGAATATATACATATGCACACCTATGCATATATGTGTATATTCAAGTAGATTATTTTTATGTTAACCAACAATTTTATGTCCCTCTCCAAGCAACATAATTTTGTTTTCATGTAGCTTTTAAACTTTTTGTTGTTGTTGTTGATTTGATGATTTGGAGAAGGTGGCATATGCATAACAGATCACGCTTTTCATGGTTCATGTGTAGATGTCAGAGGACAAGTTATGGGAGTTGGTTATCTCTTTCAACCACATGGATTCTGGGAATTGAACTCTGATTGCCATTCTCTGCCTGTTGAACTCTCGACATCTACTGTGAAGCTTTTGGTAGATGGCATATGTGGTGTGATTTGAGCCTCTGCTGGCATGAAGTACAGTGAGAATACCTGATTCAAGGATAGTTCCCTGTACAGATAGTTCTAAAAGGATGGCTCTAACTTCACTCTGCTTCAAAGTATGAGTCCTAATTGGTTCTTGCCTCTGCTGGTGTACCCCACAAATGAAGACCATCTTGGCACAACTATAAGCTGTTTCTATATCTAAAACTCACTAGAAGTGGCATCAGCAAAAATAGATCTTCTGAGGAAACAATACTCAAGAGCCAGTAGATACATTTACTATTTAGATAATAACTTCAAGAATTATTTTAGTAATAGAAACTTTAACCTTAGACCAATAATAAAATTGTGTCATAATGAGACAATATTGTTATTAAGTTTGCAAGTTTTTTAGTACCCAACTGTACTAATTACCTTTCTGTTGCTGTGAGAAAATATGATAAGCAGAAGCTACTTATAGAAAAAACATGTTTATTTTGGATTATTGTTGCAG
This sequence comes from Grammomys surdaster, assembly GCF_004785775.1. NCBI lineage: Eukaryota > Metazoa > Chordata > Mammalia > Rodentia > Muridae > Grammomys > Grammomys surdaster. The sequence goes on from NW_021627799.1 coordinate 77,836, forward strand.
AGGGTTAGCTTCCATAAGGCAGAAGAGGCATGGTAGAAATTGCTGGAGCAAGCTGAGAAGTCACATCTCAACCACACATAGAAATTGGAGAAACACAATTGGTAGTGGGACATCAACTCTCAGACTCCCTCACAGACCTACTTCCTTCAGAAAAGCTGTCCCTCCTACAAGCCCAAAACCTCAACAAACATCACTACCAACTGAGGTCTAAATGTTCAAACCACTATACCAGCTAGTAAGTAAAGAGCTACAGATAATTAATGACAACGAGAGAGTGGAGAAATTAGTCTTGTCCGACGATGAGACCCCTAAAAGGTTATCCAATAACAAGTATCAGCATATATATTATATATGTACAATATGTATATTTTATGCAAATATATATGAATAAATTATATATATATTAAACAGACTAAGCAAGTTACATTCACATTTTCTCTCACACACATGCAAATATAAATGTAACAATAACAATTAAAGAAAACAAGGCCAGGAGTTTGAGAGGTAGTGGGAAGGAGGACATGGGAGGGGTCAATGAGAGGATTGAAGTGCAGACAAGGAAGAGGAAATGCTGTAATCATATGTTAACTAAGTAACAGTTGATTAATTAATTTTCATAGAAAATCAAAACACATAGGTCCCAAAAGAAATAATATGAGATATTAAAGGAGCACCTGAATTTCTGTGGCTTGTTTCAACCTCCAAAGTAGAACATTCGAATTCTGCTCAGCCAGGGTAATGACAACTGATGTCTGCAAAGCCAAACCCCAGAGTCATTTATTGCATACAGTTGCCAACATTGCCAACTTTAAGTTGAGTGTGTGACAGCAGGAAAAGCCTGAACATCTGATAACCAATTGTACACATTTCAGCCTAAGGGTTACCAACAAGTGCTAATTTCACATATAATGGAAATCAGTCTTTTTAAAGTGAACCTAAGGCCCAAGTGAAACAATGTACGTTCCTGAGTTTCTACCGTATTCCAGACAGTACTGCTCTGCCTGGTCTCAAACTCCTTACAGTCTGGTTGCACAATGGATTCTGCTAACACTTCACAGATGAGTGACAGCTGGCTGCCTGAATCCTTAGACCGGTAAATGAAGGAGCAGTCCTCATGGCAGATCAAGAAAATGTCTATTATAGGTGCTTTAATATTTGATAGGATTTATTTCAGGTTATCAGTGTTTTTACACCATTCTTGTTTTTTTTTTAAAAATCATCCTCCCCAAAAGAAGCCTGAGAAGGGAGAATGGGGGTTGGGCAGAAAACAAATACCACAATGCATGCATATGAAAAGGCCACAGTGGAGCTATTGTTTTATATGTTAGCTTTAAAAATTAATTAAAAATTATCCTCTCAGGAATTCCACATTATTGAGAAATATTCAGCTATCAGATTCCATGATGAGGTACCGCACTCTACTTAACATCCTTTTCCACAGGATACTTAGTAGGTCTGTGTGCCACACTTGTGTAGCATTAGGGTGATGGAAAATTATTCACAAAATAAAGGGAAAGTTAAGAAAAAAATCTTCATCCACTTGCTTATTAGTATTTTGTGTTGTACTTTGGCCAGTCCACACTGAGATACTGTCAAATAGTAAAATCATTTATTATTAAACAATAAGTATAATCTTCATAGTGACAACAGGGCCACGTTCGAATTTGTTTCCACTTCATTGTGAGTTTAAGAGGTAGTGGGAACCATGGCTTATCTGATTCTCTGCAAACTGTGCAGGACTCGCAGCTGTCGAGGCAGTGCCAAGATGTCTATATAGCCCGAGTTGAGCCTCAAAGTCCCATTTCCTCCATGAATACTTATCCTCTTCGAACCAAATGGTTATAGTTATTTTGATACTGAGATAAAAAATGAGGTAGTAAATGCGTGTGACACTGGTATCAATGAATATCAACTTTTCTCTTGACCTTTAAATGGTGAATTTTGAGTAAAAGACAGTTATTAGCACACATTAGAATTAACCATAGGTTTCTCGTGAGATATTTTATTATATTGACTAGCTCACATGGGTTGTTGTTGCAACAATAAAACTCACAAATGCTGAAGAATAATATTCATATCACCTATAGATACTTTGATCCTTCTTCCTGCCCCTCCCCCTCCTGCCTTCTCCCTCTTTTTAAAGACTGGTCTGTAGCAGTGACACAGTTAAGCTAGGAAGGATCATCCCAGCTAGTTTTCTGGATTTTTACAACTAAACAGCTTTGATATAGACTAGCAAAAGGAAGAATGGCTGTGGTCAAATTATGTGTAATCAATTCACCTGATTGTTTTCTCCCTTGATGCAGTTTATCATTCATCTCTTGGAGACAACGTAGATGCTTGACTCCACGCTGTTTAAAAAGGCACGCTGGAAGCTGCATAACAATTTAGCTTTATTTAGTGAACACATATGAACTATAGCATGGTATTGGAAATTGTCTTATAGACAGATGAAATTTCAGGCATATTCCTATGATTTGATATAAAAAGAAATCGATTTTTGAAAAAGAAGGGAAAAGTTTACACATTTTCATTGGGAAGGGGGCAGAGTCGTTAATGCTGTTGTTGAGGTGTGGCTCCCTCTCTTCATTGGAGGGGGAGGGGAATCTGAGGAGGTTGACAGTTGGCTGATGTGGATGTCTAGCCAGTAAATCATTGCATTCATCCTAAGACCTCCTATGTGCTCGCATTAAACCCATTCAGCATGAGGTGATATGTGTGCTGTAGCCTGTCACCGTTTAGTACTGGTTCCCCTCTGCTGAAGTCTCACATACCCTCCTAAATGCTTGCCTTCCAAAACTCTTGATTGGATATGCATAGATTTCAAATACACAATGCTGAGTGAAAAGAATTAGTGAGAGAACATTAGCAATCTGATATAATAGCATACACACATATACAACACAGTATTTTTAAACACACACCAAGTTCATAAATAATCCTTGCTTCCAGGGAAGATTCAAAAGTTCCAGGACTGAACTTGGTTGCCAAAGGTGACTTTAACTACATCGGTAAAATGTGAGTTTTGTTCTTCTAATACTTTTTTACGTTTAGTTTCAGACTTGTGGTCTTCCTGCTTCATTTTCCTAAGCTAGGATGTGCTGCCAAGTATGTCTTATTTCATTTTATTATTTTATTTTATTTTAATGTGTGAAATGTCTATTGACTAGAGAAAGGAGAGTATCAGAGGAGTAGCTACAGTATGGGTTTCGTATGTGTATATAGCAACCTATACTGTTTGAAATATCATAAACAGACAGGGTTCAAACAACATTAAACAAGTCTGGGCTTAAATGTCCCCCTTCTGATCCAGCACACCACCACTTCACCTCAGTTTACTTAGCCATGTAATGGCATTAGTGACTCAAACCTAGTCCTTTGCTTACTGGGAATGTAAATGAGCTAACACATGAAGAGTGCCTGGTGCAAGGAGTACAAGCCTGTCACCCCAGTGCTGGCTGAAAGAGTTACCAATCGTATGAAGCCAGCTAGAGCTACAGAGCAAGACCCTGCCTTCAATAAAACAAAAAAGAAAAAAAGGGGAGAGGGACAACAAGAGTAAGGTGCGGAGGAAGGAAGAGATGAGGAAGGAGAGAGAAAGCAGGGGGTGCTTACAAAATTGTTAGTATTAAAATTACAGTAAGCAATGTTTTTAATATCTCAAAAACTTCTGGGTGGCTATCTTAATTAAATTAATCTTAATTAAATCCTTCTTAATTAAAAAATATTCGTGAACTAAAAAACAAAAGGAAAAAAAAAGAACATTCATAGTAGGAGTGGAGGAAGGCTATTTAGTGTGTGGGAAGCACATCCTAGAATATTCTCTAGTACAGCTGAATGACCAGTGGTAACAGCTAATTGGCTGCTTTGTAATAGACAGTGAGGAATTTTGAGCACCCTGATTATGTGCACGTCACCCATTCATACATTTGTGTAAGTATTATTCGTAACTTTGTGTCAGTTAAAAATGAAGATGTCTTAAAATAAGAAAGATGTAGAGGCAATTATTAGAAATGTAGAGGCATATTAAAGAATATGTGAGCATGCTGACTCACTGAAGTCAGCTCCACTCTTGGAGCTTCCGTAAAATATTTCCCATTCTTTCTCGGGTATTAAAAGCCATCTCCTTTCAAGCTTGACTCTTCTAAGTTCTCCAGGGCGCTCAGTGACTCAGCTGCCTGCTCATCCCTTCCTCTGTTTTTAACTACGTCTTTCTCTTTCACTCAGAATCTACGGCAACCTGAATAGTTTGGAACAGCAGCCCAGAGTGCGCCTTTCTTCCTACTGCGACCAGAAAGGCTGCGGAGATCATGTGACGTGCGTTACTCTCCGCCGACTTGTTAATATCAGCTGTGAATTTTTCATGACGGCTTCGGTAACCTGTAGCCTGGAGTTGAAGCTCTGGGGGTTTTCACCACAAAGAGGTGGATCAGCTGAGCTCTCACTTCCCATCTGCCACTGGGTGACAGGGACAGTGAGGGGGGCGGCAGGAAACCTGGGGATGTGGGGCAGCCATTGTCGAGCATCAAAGGCTAAACATGTGCTGTTGTGTGCACGTATCTTTGAGACACTTGTTTATCACTGGCTTCAGAATACAGAGAGCCAGCGTGTTTAACTTTATAGTCACCAGAACAGCTGCCGCGCGTGTAAGTAATACCCTTGCACACAGTGACATCCTGATCTGCCAAGCCAGGCTCAGGACCTCTCTGAGTGGCCGCTTTGTGCTGTCTGGCATGCTCCTTTACCCATGCAGGCAGGCCATCCACGTGCAGGCACACACACACACAGACACACCCTAGACGTGCAGGGTTGAAAACCCTCCAAGCTACGTCCCATTCGTAACGGAATTAAGCTAGATTTTATGTTTTAAATTTTAAAAAGAGAATGTTTTGAAAGTGAGGGTCTCAAACGTATTAAAAGCCAAGGTGGGAGGGGATGTGGGGAGAAAAAGGCTAGTTAAAAAAAAGAAAAGAAAAAAATTGAGTAGTTTTGTAGAATCACAACATGCCACATCTGAATGAGGAAAAAGGGAAGAGGGAAATAATGGCAATGCTACTATGAATCTTTGAGGTTTGTTTTAATCGGTGAAGAGAACAGAAAGAATTTTTTTTTCTTGTTGTTGGATAATCTTGTTTATTGGATTTCTGCCTACAGCCTCCTAATTAGCTTGGACGTTCAGCCACTGCCGTCCACTGGATTTGGGGCTTTAGGTAAACATAGCTCAAGAATCCACTCAAAAGCTCATAGCACTTTAATAGTGGGTTCCAGCTCAGGCTTGTACTTTAGCATCAGATGATGAAGTTCCTGGGAGAGTCTAGTGCGCAGGTGAGGCAGTTTCCCAGAAGTAGGCAGGACCAGAGAACAGCAAAAATTTTAAAAAGCTAGCTTTTGATTTGTTTATTTTGAATATAAAACTGTTATTTTCAGACTATTACTCCAAAATTTCTCTGTCCTTGAGATCCACATCATCGTCGATGTTTGGAGGGCAGCAATGTCCAGAGGTCCTTCATATTTATCAATATTCTAACATTTTAAACGCTTCAGTAAAAGTGTGACATTCAATGTAATAGGTTATTAAACTAACATGATGAACTATATACCTGCATCCAAGTGTTTGTAAACAGCTGTATATATTTCTTATAGCTGAACAGTTAAATAAGTTAAATTTACTGCTATCCTGAACTCATGTCTTTGATGATGCTGTCCAGCCTGAGGGAAGACTTGGAAGTAGTGTGCACTGACCAACATGCTCACATAAAAGGGTGGATGAGTCGAGCATTTCAAGTTTTCAACCTTTACATTGTTTTTCTCTAAAAGAATAACAATAATAATCATTGAAAGCAAACCATTTTTATATATTTACTCATCTATGTCATCGAACACTGATGAGATAAACCCCTAAAAGCTTTCTTTGATTTTAACAAAATTCTAAGTCTTTTGTTATGTGAAGAACCTCCACAACACAGCCTGTGCATTTCAAGAATTACTACTGCCTTCTGCACATGGCTGTTTGGACACAGTCTTTTCTAAGGATGAGCTTAATAGCTGTATGATCTTGAAGACTTCTAAGATCCCCTGAGCCTTAGTTTCCTCATCTGTAAGCTGTGGTCAAGGCATCTATCACCAGCATTGGTGTTAGAACAAAGGATACAAGGTGACCGCCTGGGCTGCTGTCTTCCATGTGACTGGACGGGCATGATCTCCTGTCACTCCAGTCTGTGGTCACTTTTTTAAGAGAGAAAAACCAGAAAATTGAATGAGTAGTTAAATAGGGGACTCTGGAAGCTGAGAAAGGGGAAAACACATAACCAAAATACACTGTATGAAAACATTTACATAAAATACTACTTCTCAAAACAAAGTAAAATCCTCTTTATACACACAGATGGATATAGTTCCTGACTCCCACCAGAGATATATCTTTTTGGAAAAGAAATCATTACAGAAAATTAGAACTAGTAAAAATGCAAGAGCAATGGAACATGTGGTGTCCTGCCCCACAATGAATACATCTCCAACTCAACTACTGTTCTTAAGGCTCAGAAACAATGCAGAATGGGAAGAGAAATGATTGTGAGATCCAGAGCACCAAACAAAACAAAACAAAAAGCAAAAAACAAAACAACAACAACAAAGTTTGGTGTCTTCTTTTGGAGATTGTATCTCCAAGAAATATAGAGGAGATTCACCTATGATATGTCAACAATATGGTGCCCTAATCATGACATTATCGAGAAAACCATCTATAGATAAGCTGAAGTTGGAGAAGGAAACTCACAGTACCCCATGCTGAGATAAAGAATTCTAGGTTACTAAAAACTTCTGAGAATTGGAAAAGTAGTCTTCCTGCTTGATGGAACCCTCTAGCTGGTTATTCAACACCAAGTGGTCAGCCCCAAAATCATGTACGTGTAATCCACAAATTTATGCATCTACTTATACATATCACTATAACTATAACATAGCAATCAGGGAGAGGAGAAGGTGGCCAGAAGACTGGCAAGAGGTAGGGTATCAGAGCAGAAAAAGAACGTTGGAGGAAATGGAGGAGGGAAATAGAATAGATAGAAATGATGTAATTTTGTTTTAATAAAGTATGTGTTAATTTAAAATATTGAATAAACTTTTTCTTCAATGTAAAAGGAACAGAATTTCATTTGAAAAATGCACTCATGCAGATTTTAGAACATAATAACTATGTTGTTTATGATTTTCACCAAATTATATTCCTTTTTTGTAGTGCTGGGATTGAACCAAGAGCCTTGTATACAGCAGGAAGCATCCTACAACAGAATTCATTCACAGCTCATCAAATTGTATTTATGCATTCATCTGAAAATACTTTCAAAGGTAACTAGGGTCTGGATATTATGCGGAACACTAGAAGTTTACAAAGAACAGGTCTGTAAGCTCCATGTCTTCAGGGATGTGCCTTCCATTTAGAAATGGAGCAATAAATTCTTAATAGGTAGTAATTAATGATATGTGGGAGATGAAAGAGGAAATGGAGGTGGAGGATTGGGACTGAAGGGTATCCTCCACAGTAAGGTCAGAGAAGAATGTGCGGGCTTTTTCATCCTCACCTACGTTCCCAAATAACCACTCTGAGACTTATATTTTATTAACAAATGCCTAAGCCTTAAGCTAGGCTTGTTCACCAACTAGCTTGAAAGTCAATGATCCAGTTTATTTCATTCTGTCTGCCTCATGGCTAGGTACTTCTCCTTAGTTTTATAATCTGACTTCCTCTGAGTCTTGGTAGTAAATCTTCCCATGCCTATTTCCCAGAGTTCCTCTTTCTGCCAAAGAGTGTTCCCACTGTCTAAGCCTGTCTCAGCTTATTGGCCATCAAATTTTTAGTGACAGGTGATGCTTTTACACAGTGAAAGAGATTAGCTCTACAAGGAAGGCCCTTGTATCCAGTGATCTTTAAGTGGACATGTAATTGTTAAAAGGGAGGTTTACTGGACCATCTGAAAAGGAAGATTTCCAGCAATGGAAATAACTGATAGGAAATCCCTAAGGAAGTTGTTGCACAATGGGCATATTTTACAGCTTCTTCTTTGCAGAATTGGCCACAACTCAACTTAAACTGTTATATGTAACTGATTTCTTGTCTTCTGCTGTTCTCTGCCCATAAGAAACTCTAGAAAAATGTATTTCTGATAAACTACATGTCTCAATTATTCAGATATAATTTTCACAAAAAAATTTGATATTAACCTAAATTTTCATTTGTTTTTCCGCATAATGGAAAATTGAAGGTTATAATTCTTTTCAAATAAAAAGTATAGTGTTTTGACAATTATATCTACCTAGTTGGCTGTCATTGAGCTCTTTCATTTGCTCATGATTTTGTAGGTCAAAAAAGAGGAGAGAGATGGGGTGAACCTCCTCAGCTTTCTGTCAGACCTGGATCCCTCGTGTAGCTACAATTGCACACAGGTTAAGTTGTGTTCATCAATGTTCACATGGTCACTCTAGGGGTTGGCATTTGATGCTAGCATGCCAACCAGAGCACCTAATCATGCCCTCATGACTACAGCCAAGCTTCATTAAGGTGCGCTCTATCTGGATTTAATGTGGTATAGATCAGAAATATAATTAATGACTCAGAATTCACACAACATAAATTATGTGGTGTCACTTTCTTAATGAACAAGTTTCTAAGCATAGTACATATAGAAAGAGGGAACAAAGTGATGGCCACTTCTTGATGGAATGATTATAAAATATTTGCGAACATATTTTAAAACTGTCGCAGTCTCTGCTATCAGTACACAGATTATTGAAAGGCAACCTGGAATTTCTGGATCAATTAAGATCGATTTGTAGAATATCATTTGAGTCAATAAAGAGCCAGAACTCACATGCTTTGTAGTGGCTATGATAGTATGTGTTTTCCAAAAATAACCACAACATTCTGGTTCTTCTTATTCTTTAAGAATCATCCCATTTCCTGGACAAGAAGGTGAAGCTTTCTCTTGGCTTAGAAATACAGTAGACTGTGGTGATGGTTATGACAAGCAAAATATATTAAAAGTGACATTACTGGTCCACAGAAGGTACCATGCCTTCCATCTAAGCTACTTCAAATGTCGACCTTTGAAATACACCACCATTTAGTCTAGATGGTCAAACTATGTGCAAAAGGATTTTACCTGACAACTGAAGTTTCAGGTGGCAGGCAGCATTGTTGTAAACCTTCAGATAGCTCCTGTCATGGAGTCTCCAAGATGATGCTGTGTGGAGACAAACTATGATCTTGAAGCTTCTCTTAACTGAGCCTCATGAGAAAATTACTGCTCTATTTTAGGAAATTGTGCTTTGGAGTGACTTCTTAAGAAACATTTGATGACTAGAATGAGGGAGTATTGTTTAAACTTGTATTTGAAATTAAAAAAAGAGAAATATTCACTTGCAAACTAATATTCAATTTATACTCAAGAAGAAGGAAGCAAAAGCAGATTAAGCATCTCTTTGAATCAATAGAGATAATAAAGGGCTATTCCAGTTGGATGTGAGCTTATAGGTTCAAGGCCTACCCACATAGTGAAGAATTGAGTAGTTCTGAAGTTCCAGGACACCAACACCACCATCTCAGAGCAGAGTAATCAGAAACACGGTTTTGCCCTCCAGATCAGCTGTAGGTAAAGTTTTTTCCCGAAGGAAAGTTATGCATAAATGTAGTTAGATGACCATTCATCCATTCATTCAATAAATGTTTTGTTATGTTCCAGGCAGTATTTTAGATGCTGAGAATGCAAGAGCAGATGTCAATGTTTCTTTGTTTTAGAAACTCAGACAAGGAAATAATGAACAAACATGCAAGAAAAATACCGAAATACCCATGGGCAATCAACACAGGAGATTACCTAGATGGGTACTAATGTTAGCTTCAGAGAATAATGATCTTACATAACGGGTGGACTGAAGAGGAACATGAAAGAGGCAGAAGTTATTTGGGAAAGGGATGTTGGCAGGCACAGAGAACAGAAATACAGAGCCCTGGAAACAAAATGGGTCTTCATTCTAGAAAAAACAAGCTCACATTTTTGCTGCTAAAGCAAATTTTAAAAATGGTAAGATTTAAAAGAGGAAAACAAGATAGGGAAGGCTGAGCCTGGTGATACATATGTGGAGAGTAAGGGAAAGGACAGGAAGTTCTACTCCAGCTTCTATTAGCAAGACCTTGTTTCAACAAAAAAAACAAGCAGGCAACAGAAAATTCAGCAACCAGAAAGAGAGGAAGGGGCCAGTGGGATGGGATGACTCAGAGGTTAGACTTGTCTCACAAGCCTGATGATCCAAGTTCAATCCCCAGCATCCACAGTAGAATGAGAGAATGGAATCTTGAACAGTTGTCTTCTGACCCTACAAATATCCTATGCATGCTTGCGCACACACACACACACACACACATACATAAACTCATTCAAGCACACACACTCACACACACAAGCACACACACTTCCACACACAGGTGGAAGCAGGAACCACTGTCCAAAGCTATGTGAATTTATAGTTTCACTCTGCATGAGAAGTTTTAGGAAGATTTGCAGAAAGTATAACACTCTGTAACTCAAAATTTAAAAGCATGATCTTGGCTGCTGAAATGAAAATACACAGCATCCTATATGTTAAAGGATATATATAGTACTAATTAAGATTACAGTATTGATATATTCCACATGTCAAATAAACTAAATAATAAAATAAATTAAAGGCAGTGACTTGGACAAAGAACAATAGTGGAAAGATAAAACATGAATCAATGGAATGTGTTTTGGTGAGAGAAAGCCAGTAAGATTTACTAATGAGCTGAATAACTCATGGGATGAGAAGGACAGGAAGGCTGAATGGACGATTCAAGGTTGAACAACTAGAAGATTGCAAGTACCGCATACTAGGAGGATGAGGGCTGTGGAGATGACGTGGGGAGGCCAACACTCCTAGGACCATAGTAAATATGGTCCCGCTGAATAGTTATCATTCCCAGTAGGTTAGTTAAACAGAAGCCACCGCCAGGTAGGAGTTTTCAGGTGATTTACTGACTCTGACACTTTCATCGAACAAACTCTTACAATATATGGAGACTGGTATAATCACTTATGAAAGGCAGCCTGATTCTAACCTTCACCCATTTTCGCAGATTAGACACAGCTAAGAAAATAAGTCCCTACCCCATGGAGGAGGAAGACAAAATAAAACCTACTTATGAATATTAACTGATTCTTTGAATCGGTAACTTCACCATCTTATTTACAAAATTACCTTTGTATCCGATAGTCTTTCCCTAAAATATTTCATAATGAGCGTTCTTGTCTCCAATTCAGTTAGTTAAGGGCAATCATGGTTGTGTGTGGTCTCTTTCTTTTCCTAATTGTCTAATAAAGCCTCTCTTGATAAGTTGTGTTACCCATCAAAGTGACATACCTCAACAGAAATAAAATAAAAGTAAGAATTGTACATTGCTGAAGTGAGCCCATGGTTTGGCTTCTTTGCAAATTTGTAAATATAGCTCGCTATCACAGGAACCATCAACCAGAAGACCAATACTTAGATCATTCTCAATCCACACATACAAATACTAGAGCTTTTGCTCACATTCCTTTTCTAGATTCAATGGTGCGAACTAAACCAGATCATTTCGTTTCTATCACCTGAGTGCCCAGCCTGCTGAACTGCAAGGTTAAAAGTCTCATTGTGCTTGAACTACAGCTTTGGAGTTGTGATGCAGCCAACATTTACAAAGAGACTGCCAGAGAATTCAAGAGAAGGGAATTGCCAAAGAGATCCGACTCCTGCCTGCCTTCCAGGCAGTGAATAAAGTGTAAATTGAAGGTGGTATTTTAAAACTTTGTGGCTGAACATAAAAAGGCTTTAAAGAACTACTGTTGCTACTACATATTCTCACAACCCCCTCCCACCCTCCGCCATGTCTGGAAAATTTTCTAGGTCATGGGATGTCATATCCTAGGGCTGAGAGAACTGGTGAGGTGAACACAGAAAATCAAAGTTATCATTAACATCAAACACTAGAAAGATAGAGATCCTGACAGTTCTAAGGTTTTAGCTACTATGAGTGGCAGACTAAGGTGGGGGGCTACACTCCCACAACACCAAGAAAATGAAGAAAATTTCCATCCATATAAATGTGAAGGCAGTGAGTTCACAGTAGTGGAATTAAGCTATCTAACATCGGGCTATTGATTTGTATACACCTGTCTAATTGTTTATAATTTCTGAGCTTGGAAAACTCAGTTGACATCTTACTGTTCTGGATTCTAAAGGATTACACTGAATGAAGCTAAGGCACATATATATTCTCTTAGCTGAGCAAAAAACACAAACTGTGGTGCACTTCTCTTTAATTATGCCACAGCTTTGCCCAGGAAAAAACAAACCACACACAGCATTATAAGAAAAGCCACAAGATGTCACTGTTACAAATTGTATTTAAGTATATGCTAATCTGAATATACATAAAAATTTTTATTACAAAAGCCAAAGAAATTCTGGGTTGTAACTTTTACCACCAAGGAAATACTACTGTTAGGCTTTCTTATAGAGATTCCCTCTATTCTATTGATTCTCCAAGTCTACATAACCCTTGTGGCTGCTTTTACTGTGCCTTTAAATTTAATCAGGGAAGAGGAAAACATTTCCAACAAGAATATTTATTATAAATGAGTTGTTTTCAGAAGTCTTCTTTTGAAAGACTGTATATAAGTAAGATAACTTCATGTTTCCTTGGAGAGGTCAAAATGTGCACCAATTTGAAGATAGATGCAGGATGCCCCAGTCCTGACCTTTGGCTTCAACAGAAGGGTAGGTGGGCACAGGGATACCCCTTGCCTTAGGTTCTTCTTCACTGTTAGATGGTTGGGATAACAAATGACTACAATATACACTGTTTATCAGTCTTCTAATTGTGCATAGAGACTATAAGTTCCTTCAAGTAGCTGCCCCCATATAGGCAAGATTTCTATTTCATTCTGAGTTTTAAAATGATTGAATAAGTTTCCATTCAAGGAAGACTCACCAGAAAGGTTTAGCACACAGTAGGGCTGAGACATCTGGCATTTTACACCCTTCAGCATCTACAACCAGAGAACCATCTATTACAAATGACTGATTTATGTAGAACCTAGGCTGACAGAGTAAAATAATTTCAAAGAATATAGTACCGTTTTAAATAGCTGATTTTTAAAAAAAAAAAACATTGAATTTATTTATGATATGTTCCCATAGACCATCAAAATCTCTACACAAAAGAAAAGAATAAAAAAGTCATGGAAATTTCGAGAAGTAAAAATGTCCCTATGTGGGGCAACAAGTAGGAACAGCCATAAAACCTGTCTGTACCATTGTGGAATGTTGTTCAGCATGCAGAAAGTTTGGCCTGATGCTGTCAGCCCAGGGCAAAGGATGAATTATCCAGGTAAATCGGGTTTCTTCTTCAAAGGCTGAAAAATGTTTTCCAATGAGATGTCTAATATTGTAGGCAAAGCTGCTCTGGTAAACTGAGAAATTGCCCTGAAATTGTTACATATATTTTTGTAAACTTTAACATTGATAAAAAGGACAAACAAAACAAATAAGCCAAAACAAATACCAACAAAACAAAAATAATAGCAATAACAACAAACCAAACAGTGGTAGGTTGCTAAGTGATCGTCTTTAGATGGTCACTGTGGCAGATGCCATAACAATGCCCATTCTCACCACTTGTATTTGAAGAACTAAGCAGTCAAGAGGGAAACCTCTACCACATACATTACTTATCTTCTGCTTCTCAGTCCAGCCTTCCAGTTCCAAGCTGATTGTATGTGAATTTCCCAAAACAGTGTGCGCTGTGCACTGCCTAATTTTACGTCAACTTGACAGAAGCTACAGTCATCAGAAAGGAAGAAGCCCTAGTTGAGAAAATTCTTTATAAGATTGGGCTCTAAGCAATTTTTAAGTTAGTGATTGATGAGGAAGAGTCCAGCCTTTTGTGAATGTTACCACCTCTGGTCTGTGGGTTCTGGGTTCTAGAAGAAAACAGATTGACCAAGCCATGGGGAACAAGTTGGTAAGCAACATTCATTCATGGCTCTGCATCTGCTCCTGTCCCCAGGTTTCTGCACTCTTTAGTCCCTGTCCTGATGTCCTCCAATGATGAACAGTGATGTGTAAGTGTAATAATAACCTAAATAAACAAGGTAGTTTATTTAGGTTATTACCCATATTGCTTTTGGTCATGGTGTTTTATCACAGCAATAGATGTGACAACACTAACTAATGTGAAATGCTAACTAAGACACAGTGATTTAGAAAAATTCAGTAATCAGGAACTGGATTTTTGTAAACCTAAAAAAATATTTATTTTAATTGTGTGTGTGTGTGGGGGGGGTGTTTTTCCTGAATGTCTGTGAACCAGAAGTCAGAAGAGATAATCAGATCCTCTGGAATTGATGTTATAAAAGGTTATTAATCATGTGGGTGCTGAGATCAAAATCTGGATCTATTGGAAATGCTGAGGCATCTTTCCAGCCCCCAAATTTTATCAGCTTTATTGGCTTATGTGGAAAGACTTGCTGTGTATTTCTTTTTCAAAGTTTTCCCACCAAGGATGGGAGAAGGTGAGAGGATCATTCTGCTCGTTCTGATCCATGCTCCTATCCCAACATCCTTTCTGTTGTTATATTCATGACCTGCTCTCTGTGATGTTGACACTACATTAGGAAAATCTGTTAGAACAGAATCTTACATGCTGAGAAATGAATATGAAACATTTCCCGGATTAACATCTGCAGAGACTCAAAACACTTTATAGCCAACTGCTTTCCATTTTTGTCTGTACAAGAAATGGTGGTGGCAAAGATTCCTATTCCAGCTTCTAGCTGCCAAGGCAAGCAAGGACACTGTGTGCCTCCTCATGAATTCGGCCTCTTTTCTCTTCTGTGCCCTCCTGATGTCTTTGCTGTGGTACCTTTCAACCTGTAAGCCGCCATATAGCATCAATCACTTCCAAGACACAGAGAACCTTTCCACCTGAAGAGCTTGATAATTGAAACCATTGATTCACTCATTCATTCATTCATTCATTCACTCTGCAGTGCCAACATGAGACCCAGGGCCTTACTCATACCAGGGACTGCTTATGATTCACATACATGTGTCAGGTTTTTGTATACAAGTAAAGAAAAACAAAGATAAGGGAAAAACCTTTAAAGGTTCCACTCATATGTGAGAATAAGTATTAATACTATTCTGGGCATATTCTCAGATACATTACAGTGCTGCAAATTGTTTGTTTTGATTGTTAGAATCCAGGTTTTCCCACATGATTCTATTTGTAATAAAATGACAGCAATGTGTTGTGTAGTTCTTTCCTCTGCATTATTATTATTTTCCACTTCTCTTAGAAATGAGGAAGAGATGAAAAGACTCAGGAAGTGAATAAAACTTAGTGTGTTCCAAAAGCATAGACAGTTACAAGCTTCCCAGGCTCCTCGAGATGTGACAAAAAGCTGTGCTGGGCAAGGGATGCTCCTGGAGCAATGACCAGTCAGCCTGACCCATACCTGTATGTAACCCCAATAGACTCATCATCTGATCCAAAACCCAGGCTGACTTACTTAGATTGTCATCAGTGACCGGTCTATGGTGGAGAGGCATTGCTCAGACCTTGCCAGGAAAAGTCACACGACAAAATGTAAGATTCAGAAATTTTAAATTAATATTTCTTTATTTCCCCAGGATTTATGACCTTATTACTAATGAAATTCAAAAATAGCAGTGATGACACTACATCTTGCCTACGTTACTCATTAGAAGTGTCTCGTTTCCTGTTTTAGTAACTTACTCTTAATAATAACCCATATCAAGTCCTGTGGGGACTTACCTAGTTACCTTATTTTTGTTTCTAGTATGGATTTAAACTCCAACAATATTAGAAATTTCAAAATGCTGAACAAATGACTTCTATAACATGTTGAGGGGGAAGATTTGCTGCTACCTTTACCGTTGTGGCTTTGGCAGTGGTTTGTTGGAGGAAGCTGTTGGCGATTCCCAGTGGGAAGGGGTGGTTTACTGATCTTAACCAACTCTAATACCTTACAGCACTTTAGATCCAAGGCTTGATGATTCAAATATAAAAATACTCAAGACTACAATAATCCTACAAACAAGATTAAACTGAACAAAACAAGATAGTCTTCAATGTATAAATTGTCTAAACTCAATTTTGAGATTCCCGTAGCTATACTAAAACAATGACCCTGGCCATCAAAGACTACGAAACCCTTGAAGTACATATGCATAGCCCAGCTCAATGTCTAAGTATGAAAATACTCATTATTAAATGTTCATGTTAGAAAGTCACAGGAGCAGATATTGCACAGCTATCTCATTGTGTAAGTTTAGCCAAGAAAAATCATTTGATATGGAAGATAAATTTTGAGAGAAAAAAAATGTAGCCAGCAGTGTGCTTCACTGGGTAGCCTCCTTTTTTATTTTTCATTCTAATGGAATCACCTGACATATCAGCATTAAGAAGCAGAATCAGCAGAGACAATGTCAATAGAAAATATTATTTCCCTTTTAGAAAAACAAAGTTCTAGCTGTCCTGCATTTAGAACATTAAACTCATGTTAGCCACACTCAAAATGTGCCCAAAAAGAGAGAGAACTCGACTCATACCAACTAAAACTCCCAAAGAGAACAGTGTACCTGGGTAACAAAAGAACAGGAAGAGCCCAAGAATGAAAGCAGGAGGGAAGTATAGCTGAAGGCATAGGGCTTAGCATGATGCCTTGTTTGCCAGATTCCTAAATTCTAAAACCAATATGAAACGCTATAAAATTGAGAAGAGCAGTTGAATGCTTAATAGTAACTCACTGATGACCTCCTTTCCATGGCATATTGTAACAGGAGATCACATATGAGATGAGGATTCCAAGGGCATGCTGAAGCTACAACAGGGTTTTTACAAGGAAACTAGGGGTGCTTTGGACAGGGTCACGAGGCTGCGGTTGCTTCTTCCTTAAACACCCTTTTGTGCTATCTAGTGTTTCCGATGCTCATGTCTTACAATTTGAGGAGAGACTCCTTAATCAACTGTAGGAGAAATAGAAGCTGTGTGTTGGGTCTTGAGCTTTAGGGAGGTAACTACTTCTACTTTGTTATAAGAAATGCAAGTTGACAACAGAGCAAGACAGGCTGTGACAAAGGCCTCCAGGTGGGAGGTTCTAATCTAGATGATAGTAACAACAGTTGCCTGAAGGCAGGAGGAGCCAGCAGCAGCAGAAGCAGCTGGAAGTCTTTTCAGAATCCAAGGCAGAGGGACCAACGTGGTCTGAGTACAGACATCAAAACAGCTCACCTAATGGTCAAAATCAGGATTCCAGTTTTGTAGTGGTACAGGAAAAACAAAAGTGGGTAAAAATAAGACAAAATACCAGGCCCAGAAGGATTTGTCTTCATCTGAAGTGACTCTGAAAGCCTTTGCCCTATACATTTGGAAATATATAGAGACATATTATCATAGTTGGGGATAAGCTTGTGCTTTTGGCATCTAATGAACACAGGTCATGGCTGCTGTTAAGCATCCTACAACACACCTGACAGTGACCCTGATCAAATAGTGACAATCTGGCCCCAAATGTCAGCAAGACTGGACCCTTAGGTAGATTTCCAGGCTAAGCTTGAGCAAAGAATCATAGCACTGGATTCCACTCTGTTTGAATGGAGTGTTTCCCTTCATTGTTCTTGTCCTCCAGAATTTCCTAACTAACTTCCATAGTGTTTGTTCAGGATTTCTGTGATGTCCTCTCCCAAATGCTCAGGCTGTCCGCTATCAAGTCTCACGGGGCAGGTTACCCACAACTACTCACTCCTGGGTGTATCACCAGCTACTTCAGAGGAATGCAAAGACTATCTGGGCTATACATTAAGTTCAAGAGCTGCCTGTGCAACTTACTGAAACTGTCACAACATAACAGCATAAAGATAGGGTTGGAGCTATAGCTCGGTTGTACAGTGCTTGCTCAGTATTTGCAAGGTCCTAGATTCAGTCTCCAGGATCCTAGTGAGGAGATGGTGTCCATTCCACACTTGACATTGTGTGCCTCCTTACATATCTTCTCATCTTGACATGGTCCTGTTCTGAGGGGATAAAGTCAGGGTAGCTTAGAGGCATCTTATTTACCTGTAACTGAGTAAACTACTTGGAGTAAAAAAATGAAGAAAAACCAGTTAAATAAAACCCTTATAAACCAGAATGAGAATTCTTCTGATCACAGTACAGAGTTCTGCTATGATGCCTACAAAGTTCTAATTTGGCTTTTTAAAAAGGTCATTTAGAACTCCATTTGTACAGGATGGAATTTGTACATTTGAACCCACAGAGTCTGAATCATAAGCCCGTGGAGTTTTCTAGAAAATAGAGCTATGTCAATAATGCCAACAATTTCAGAGAGTTGGGAAAATGTTTTTGTAACTCTCACCCTGATTTAAGAAGAAAGCCATGTTTCTATGAACTTAGTCTGAAGTGGGGCCTTGCTCAGAACAGTTAACATCAGTGTTTAGACCTATGCTAGGCATGCAGCAGAATTCAACAGTAAACATCAAATATACGGTTTACAACTTAGAATAGAGTCAAAACTTTATCTATGTTTGAAATATTTTTCCCATTTTCACAAAACTACAAAATATAAATGACATAGATTCTTAACAAATTGTATATGGTATTACCAGAACGTTTAGTTATTTTCATATAAACTTATTTGTAACATCATACAGATTTCAATGGTATATAAGAATTTGAAGTATTTCATCTTTAGTCAGGCATGGTAGTACAGCACTTTAAGCACAGCACTCAGGAGGCAGAGCCAGGCAGATCTTTGATTCAAGGACAGCCTGGTCTACAGAGAGAATTCTTTTTTTTTTTTTAATGGATGTCCATTATAAAGTTTAACTGATGTCTTAGAATGGCATTTCCTTTTTTATGAACAGAAATTTTATTTCTAACACTTCCCCTTTAAAACTATCTTCTTTATTCAGATGTACTGTCATACTCCTATAACTTCTTTCTTTTTATTTTTCATTTTTTATTTTTTCCCAATCTGCTTTTATACCATTTTAGTTACATGCAAGTATTAAGGTCAGTTCTAGGTTGACTAAGACAGCCAGAGAAACTGTGTCTCGAAAAAACAAAAAAAAATAATTGTAAAACTCATATTAGATTGGTAGCAAATAAAGAAATGAAGGCTAGTATGCATTATCATATCTGGATTTTTTTCTGATGTAAAACTTCACATAGCATATTTTTGCTTCTGATAAACAGGATCACTCCATATGTGTCTCTACACATAGTTCTGCACCTTTATGATACTGAGAAAATGCATATCCTTGTATATGGGAAAATTTATAACAGAAATAGATATGCAAACACAGTAGTCGCTTCTACATTTAAAGTAGCACTTAGGTTGCTACTCGAGTCTCATCTTTTACACAAGCAGACAGAAAACTTTCTAACTTTTAAGAGAGGTTTTTTTTTTAAACCATGTTATAAATCACGTTTGCTACTTCATTTCACATATTTCACCTGGACATAATTGCTTCTTAATCAAAACTGAAGCAGTATATTATGTAAAGCACATCTACTTTTTGTTTCTAAGGAAAACTCTAGGAATTGCATGAGGTTAAAGGGAGGTGTGTTGTGAAATGTGGTGCTTAATATTTCAAAGAAATATCTAATTAAAACTGATCAGATTAAAGTTATTTTCCATCTCAGTTGTTCATATGCCATATGTTAAGGAGTTCTCAAGTGGAACATGTCTAAAGAATGATATGTCGTACTATAACCTCCCTGAAATTTTCACTTAAAAAGAAACAAATCAAAAGACATCTCATGCTTGAATTAAAGGTCAATGAAACAGTGAAGGCCTATGGGTCAGGCACAAAGAAGTCACAGAAGAGTCAAACGCCACTGGTCTCGGAGGCTAGCTTGCCACACATAACCACGGTTAGCATGCTCTTTCTCCACAGTTGGTAGCAATCAGATACATATTTAATGTGGTTTCATTATATCCAATAAATGCTGGCAGTAGAATAACCTCCCCAGGGTATTCGTTGAAGAATAGAACAGAGAGCACGATGAGCGCATTTAGCACACGCACCCACAGCCTCCTGATAAAAGCCGGCACTTCCCCCGTACAGCACCTGTTGTCCTAGCTGGTTTAATTACTTTTCATTGTAGTCAGCAGCCTGAAATATTTATCATGGATCCTATAATTTTCCTAATCCAAAACTGACATCTACTCCAGTGACCACAGGGACTGAATTTTTACAAACTTCTTCCCCCCCTCCTCACCCTCCGTACTTCATTCTCAAGATTAAAGTGAGGAAATTGTTTTTAAGAGACGTCGTAGCTTTCAGTCAAGTGCCGGCTGCATGGGCAGATGCTAGAATGCTCACACAACATCCAGCCAGCCAGCTCTGACAAAGGACAGAAGTTAATTTCACTGTTGAAGTGTAAAACATTCAATGGACCAACATAAATGAAACATGAACTTAAAGGTTTTGTATAGCAAAGCCAACTAAACTTCAGGCAACTTTTCTAGAACTGTATCTCCAGTCAGTTTATTATTAAATAAGAGTGATTTTTAAAAACCTTTCTCTGGTGAATCACTGGTTATAAATACCACGCTTTTGGCTATGCTCTCATTTTGTACTTACTTGTTAACATTTTATTTGAGTTAAAAAATTATTCACCGTATTTTTTACGGTGATACGTGCTGTAAGGTAAAATGATGCTCTTTCTTTGACTGAAGACTCACAGAATTCTTTAACCTTATTTTCTTAGTTATCTTGAAATGCTGTGTGTGGCTGCCTTGTGGTGCCGCAATGCTGTACTCACGAACAGCATCTTCATCACAATCCTAAGACATCATAACAAGTAGTCCTCTGCACATGTAAAAACTGACGTTCAGAAAACTGACAACTTTGCTCCAGTCACACTGAAAACTAGTTTGTAGCCTATTTTAGATTCCAACCCAGGTATTTTGCTTTATAGTCTGTGTTTTTAATGTACATACAGCAAAATGTATTAACAGGAAAACAATTTCATATTAGCCTTCATGGCTTAAGCTTGTGAGTAAATGACTTTAGATAATTAAGTTAGTAGCATCCTATAATGAAAGCTACATTTTGTATTGAAAGTTAATAAATACTTATATTCAAATATTGACAGCCACAAACATTAACGCAATTGCACAAGTTGAGACTAACTCTACTGCCTTGTATATATTAAGCATCTGTTGATACATTGTGTTTAAATTTCATGATGATTATGATTAGGCAGATCTCGTTCCTGTCTGGCCATCAAAATTCCCTGGAGATATTAAAACTAAGAACATTTTCAGTCTAAGCCAAATAATGAAGTCATGCTGGTGCCTAACTAGAGTCTTCACCCCTACTGGCTAGTGTTTGTGATACTAGAGGGCATTCTGAATCCTTCTAGAGGAGAAAGGGAACTTCCAACCTGGCTACAAACTCTTCACTTTACGATGGTATCCTTCCTACAGGTCATGCTGGTGCAATAATGGCGTAAATGCTTGAGTAATCTCCAACTATCTGCTGATTTAAGGGCTACTCCATGCGATGGAACCCATGCCAGACTCAGCTCAGATGGCTAAGAACCTGAGACTAGACAGGTCATCAGTCTAGGGGAAATCCAAATACGATCGTGTTGCTAAAGGAACAAAGCAATAAAATGACTCTTACTGACAGTCTGAAAATCAGTGTCTTACTCAGTGATCATCAGCAAATATTCCCCCAGGAGTAGACGGGAGCTGACATGGAACCCTGCAACTAGGCATTTGTGTAGAGAGCAATAGACCTTAGAACACTCAGTCCTAAGTTCAACGTCTTTATCAAACCCCTTCTCTCAGGTCTCAAGAATCTATACACAAAAGGAGGCAGAAAGGTTGTGAAAGCCAGAGGGGATGGATGACACCTAAAGCTGTGCAACAAGACTGTTACACACATGACAGAGTCTATGGCCCCTACTGACAGGGCCTGCACAGGTCCAAGATACATTAGAACAGTCTTTGTTTAGAGTTCTATTGCTGTGATGAAACACCATAACCAATGTCAAGTTGGGAAAGAAAGGGTTTATTTGGCTTACACTTCAATATTGCTATTCATCTTTTTTTCCTTTAATTTCTTTTTTCTTTTTTCATTAATTAATCTGTTTATTCACTTTACATCCTGATCACAGCCCCCTCTTTCCTCTGCTCCCACTTCCACTCTAAAAAATACATCCTCCTCTTATCCTCTCCCCTTCTCCTTAAAAAACTAGGAAGCCCAACTTAGGTACCCCCTACCCTAGGACATTCAGTTCCAGCAGGACTAAGCACAACTTTTCCCACTAAGGCCCAACCAAGCAGTCTAGTTAAGGGAAGGGGATACAATGGCAGGCAACAAAGTCAGAGATAGCCCCTGCTCAAATTGTTAAGGGACCCACATGAAGACTAAGTTGCACATCTTCTACAAACAAAATCTGGCCTAGGTCCAGCCCTGCATGCTCTTTAGTTGGTGGTTCAGTCTCTGTGAGCCTCCATGGGCCCAAGTTAGTTGATTCTTTAGGTCATCTTGTGGTGTTCTTGACCCCTTTGACTCATTCAATCCCATCCCCTCACTCTTCTGCAAGACTCCCTGAACTCTGACTGAGATTAAACTGTGGGTCTATGCATCTGTTTCCATCTGCTGTTGGATGAAGCCTCTCAGGAGACTCTTATGTTAGCTTCTTGTCTTCAAGCACAGCAGAGTATCATTAATAATGTCAGGGGTTGGCTCTCTCACATGGCCTCAGGCTGGGCCAGTCATCGATTCCCTCAATCTCAGCTCCATTTTTATCCTTGTGTATCTTGTAGGCAGAACAAATTTGAGTTGAATGATGTCCCTCTTCTTCCACTGGAAGCCCCCTCCCTTGGCTATAGGAGGTAGCCTCTTCAGTTTCCATATCCTCAGCTGCTAGGACTCATTGAAGGAAGTCAGGGCAGGAACCTGGAGGCAGGAGCTGGAGAAGAAGGGAGTTGCTCACTGGCTTGCTTCCCATGGCTTATTCATCCTGTTTCTTTTTTTTTTCTTTTTCTTTTTTTAATTAGCTATTTTCTTTATTTACATTTCAAATGTTATCCTCATTCCCGGAAAATCCTTATGCCCATCCTCCACCCCCTGATTCTATGAGGATGTTCCCCCCCCCGGCCACCAACCCCCACCTCCCTGCCCTGGCATTTCCCTACACTGAGGCCTTGAGCCTTCACAAGACCAAAGGCCTCCTCCCACTGATGCCTGACAAGGTCATCCTCTGCTACGTATGCAGGTGGAGCCATAATTCCCTCCAAGTGTACTCTTTGGTTGGTGGTTTAGTTCCTGGAAGCTCTGAGGGGTCTGGTTGGTTGATATTACTGTTCTTACTCTGGGGTTGCAAACCCCTTCAGCTCCTTTAGTTCTTTTTCTAACTCCTCCATTAGGGACCCTGTGCTCAGTCCAATGGTTGGCTGTGAGCATCTGTCTCTGTATTTGTCAGGTTCTGGCAGAGCATCTCAGGAGACAGCTATATCAGGCTCCTGTCAGCATGTACTTCTTGGCATCCACGATAGTGTCTGTTTTTGGTGACTGCATATGGGATAGATCCTCAAGTGGGGCAGTCTCTGGATGGCCTTTCCTTCAGTCTCTGCTCCACACTTTGTCTCCGTATTTTCTTCCGTATTTTGTTCCCTCTTCTAAGAAGGACCAATGCATCCACACCTCTGTCTTTCTTCTTGAGCTTCATGTGGTCTATGAATTTCAGACTGCTTTCTTACAGAACCCAGGACCACCAAGGGATTAAACCACCCATAATAGGCTGAACCCTCCCCTATCAATCACTAATTAACAAAATGATTTACTGATTGATCCTATGGAAGCATTTTCTCAGTTGAAGTTTCTTCCTTTCAAATATTTCTAGTTTGTATGTCAAGTTGACAAAATTCTAGTCAGCACAGGGTCCCAGTATTGAGAGGGGAAGCAGACACGCATTATCACCAAATGTCAACTTCTCTCAAAGGAAAAGATTAGTTTCTCCAATAGAGTCTCACTGGGTATTCAAGAGTCGGGCCCCAGGCTCAGCCATAGATGACCAACACAAAACAAACCCAGTGGTATATTGGGAGGTTTGTTTTGTTTTGTTTTGTTTTGTTTTGTTTTGTTTTACTTTACTTTACTGATCTTTTCTGTATATATTAATTTCTGATCTTATGCTTTTAGAGATTTTTTGATGCATACCTAAAAAACCTGTCTTTGTGTTTCTCATGCTTTTTCTTTTATTTTCTGTTTGTTTGTGCTTTGCTTAATTCTGGTTTGTTCATTTGTTTGTTTCCCCAAGAGAAAGAAGGTCTGCAGTTAAGTAAGTTGGGAAGTAAAGAGAATAGGAGGATCTGGGAAGAGATGAGGGAAAGGGAGCCATGATTTGAATACATTGTAAGAAAAAAATGCAATATAAAAAAATCAAAAGGTACCTTGAAAAGAAAACACAAAAGGTTTGATTGGCACTTGAGTAAATTATCCATGGCACACCAACCACGAGTCCGTGGTAAGAATCTCTGTACTGCTGAGCCCACAGAAATAGTATGCGAAACTCACTGGAGATGAAACTGAGAGTCGCCAGGTGATGCTCGCCTGTAACCTGAATGCTGCTCAGGCTGGTGCAGGGGAATCACAAGTTTGGAGCCAGCTGAAGCTGCATAGTGAAAACATTTTTTAAAAAACAAACATCAAAATGACAAGTGCTGTGTTATCTCTGGATTTGGAGGTTACTTTACACCTGCGTATCATTTTCTTTGTTTCGTATCGCTTTCATACACTGTAAATGCCCATTAAAATACTCTTTTTATTATGTAAGCAGTTTAGTATCTATTTTTAATCTTATTTGTACTGTTTACTTGTTGACATATTACTCCAAATCTTGTGATTTTTTTTCATGTTTTTCAACTTAACACACTTATTTACTCTTTCACAATTCCATATTTGTGTCCATATTTATGGACATAAATGTCCTTTGAGCTCTCTTTTCCCTTTTCCTCTCAGTCCCCTTCCGTTTTTATTAAACCCTACTTTCTTGTCTTTCTTTTTTTTTCCCCTGGTGACCCACAGCATTTAATTAGGACTTCTTGCATGAGTAGCAGTAGGGTGTCACTTACTTGAGTGACAGCAATAAACCAGTGAGGACAACCAGTGAAGAATAAGAGGCCCTTCCCTCAGGAAACTGTCTATATCTCCTCTGTGAGGGTTGAGGCCTTATGAGCACCACCCACCCATCTGTCCTGGGAAGTTGATGGGTCCTCTTTTGTGCAGCTCTTCTGTAAGTGCCTGCTGCTGCTGTGAGTTATGGGTGCAGCAGCCATACCCAGAATGTGGCATTTTATACATTCCTTCCCTTCCTTCAGCTATAACATTCTTTCCACATCCTCTTCTTTGACTTCCCTGAGACTTGAAAGATGATATATGTAGGCTTAGATTTTTTCCTCAAGCCCTATTTTTACTAACTGTTCTTAAACACTTTAACCTCCCTTCTAGTCCACTACCCACCAGAGGTAGTGGAGAAGAGAGGTTATTAGGATACAGGGGAAGTAGACCTGTTTAAAAATTGTTCTTTGGAGCAAATCCCATCTGCTTTGTCAGGAAATCAAGAGTTCAAGTCACAGGTCAGCAGCAGCAGCTCAATCCTCTAGTAAACATTTCACGGATATACCAGCCGTCTAATTTGATAGTGTCAGGATAGCAGCAGTGGTGGCATGACCTAGCAGGAACAACCAGGCCTCAGAGAATTCAATCAGCACAAGTCAGGAGGAGGGATTGGGACCAGCAGGGATGTCAGGAGAAGTTCCCTGCTGTGCGTCTCTCAATGAAATGAAGATCAGCAAAGACTGAAGATGAAGAAGAAGCATTGCAAAGCTAGCTATACCAGTAAGTCCCTCTCACAGTGTGTAGAGTCCTACTTATACTCCCTCCAAGCATCACGGGTTCTCCACGGGTCTTGCCTCACCACATATCTTGCCTTAGCAAAAGGTCTCAGCAGAGCTCCACGTGCCATTCTAACTCACCTGACATCACTCCGCCAATCGGCCCAAGTCTGAAGAAGAGGCAAGAAGCCACCAGCACACCGCCAGAAGTTTTTTGGTGTGTTTCTCTCTATGGTATCACAACAAATGGAGCTCAACAATGCACGTAAGGTAAAACAATACATGTGTACCATTAGCAAAGAATTCTTCATCATGAGTCCTTTCACAAGTCTGCCTTAGCAAATTACCATGCAACATAACTGACTTTCCAAAGAACCCTTAAGTGCCCCCCTCAGATATAGATGCCCACTGTGTGTCTCAGCACTCCATTGTCACATGTTCTCAGTACACTGGTGATGAGTCTCTGTATTATTGATCATCCCTGTTCTATGGCTGTAAACACATAAACTTAGAGGGCAGTTTGACATCATGTCCATTTATAAAATCAACAGATTCTTCCATCATAGAATCTAGGACCTCCCCATCCATGGGTTTTGACTAAATTTACAGCAGGGGATTTGAGTCCCTGCTGTGGTGTGGCCCTGAAATCCAATTAGAAAGTAGTTGTTCACCCCTTGGAGTCAGGCTGCCATCACGGCAGTAGGAACATTCTGTTTCTGGATGATTTTCTGTAAGTGAAAAATTGATATTGCAAACTAACATTTGGAGTTTGAGCAATTAATCTCTTCACTGAAAGAGCACTACAGTGCCATTTCTCTCTCTCTCTCTCTCTCTCTCTCTCTCTCTCTCTCTCTCTCTTTCTCTCTCATGCACACACACACACACACACACACACACACAGAGAGAGAGAGAGAGAGAGAGAGAGAGAGAGAGAGAAGAGCAGAGCCTCTGCAACCATGGGAAAGTAACATCACTAAATGTTTTGCCTTCTGTGCTAAGGAAGAAAGATGTTACTGACTAGACTTTTCTAGAAGGTGGGCGAAAAGGGGGAAACAGACGCAAGGTTTGAGTCAGATGCTTGCCTTGATGGATGCAAGTGGCAGAAGCATTGGTATGGTTTTATTTAGTTATTCTTTAGTTTCTTGTCCTACTTTTCTTACAGAAAGAAAGAATGGAAGGAAGGAAGGAAGGAAGGAAGGAAAGGATAAAGACAAAAGAACTTGCAGTTTTGTGTTTCTCAAACTAAGCTAGTAGTACTTTAATTTCCAGGATGAAAATTAATGACATCTGTCAGAAAGGGCACCTTATGGATGTTGGCATGATGGGTGTGAATTTTTGTATGCTCGGTTAACACTGTTCTGAACAGGAAGGTTGTAACCAACTATTCATTACTGACAGATCTGAGTCACATCCCAAAACCTCAGTGTACTCAAATAATTGAAAAGAAGAAACTCCTTCTGGTGAACTGAGCTGTTCTTATCTATTTTTAACACATTTGCCAAGTTTGTGAGAATGGAGTTAAGCTCTCTAAACTCACAGATGTGCTTTCTAACAATGGGAAAGTACATTGTGCACCTTCTTTGGTTGTATTTTCACAGCTTCTCACAGTTCTGATCCCAGGACAACCCTTGGGAAATTTTGATAAGCTTCTTACTATATTTTATATGACACCCCTGAATAGCTGTGAATGTCTTGAAAGACCAAAACAAGAAATTTAGACTTTCTCCCTACCAGACTGTGTTGTCAAGTGAGAATATGACTATCTATCCCTGAAGCCTTTTGTTCCTGTGTTTGGTGAAACTTCCTGCACGAGTAGCTGAGGTCTCTATTCACTTTGCTTTAGCATTTGGGAAAACCCAGATTCTCTGGTGCTCTATACTTCATCCTGCAAAGCAAGACTAAGAACAAGCAGAAGTACACAATACTAGAAAGGGGGCTGGCTATACTCCATACTTCATAGCCATGGACTTCACTGATACGACGTCATTTATTCTGGGTATGTTTGGGTACAAACTAGCCATATTAAAGAAGGAAACAACTATTATAATGCTGTTCCTCCACATTCCATCACTTTGGTCTAATAAGTCGTTGCCACAGATGTTGTCTTAGTGTTTCTATTGCTGTGAAAAGACACCATGCCCACAGCAACTCTTATAAAGGAAAACTTTCAACTGGGTCTGACTTACAGTTTCAGAGACTTATTCCATTATCATCATGGCAGACAGCATGATGGCATTCAGGCAGACATGGTGCTGGAGAAGGAGTTGAGAGTTCTATATCAGGACCTGCAGCCAGAAGGAAAAGAGTGTCACACTGAGGGTGACTTGAGTTTCTGAGACCTCAAAGCTCACCCCCTAGTGACAAAGTTCCTCTAACAAAGCCATTTCTGTTCCAACAAAGCCACATCTCCTAATAGTGCCACTCCCTATGGCTAAGCATTCTGATACATGCGACTATGGGTGGGGGCATCCCTATTCCAACCACTACGGGTGTCTAAGAGAGTCTATGACTTCCACCCACTGGGTGCCAGTAGCATCCTTCTTTCTTCACAATCCAAATGGCTCCAGCCCTGTGTCCTCTAAGGACAAAATGTACCAATTGGAAATTGTTTATCTACTACATAGAATATTTAATACTTTTGAAAACTAATCATAATTATTTTCTTCCATGTTCCTTCAAAATTAATGCTGCTCAAAAAAAATTAGTAACAATTAGTGCAGCACACAGTTTATCTTACTTCACAAAGCTAAGGAATTAATCTTTTTGTGTGTGTCCATATTGACTGCTTGACTATACCTTTCCCTGAGGTGTGAGACATCACTGAGTTCATTTTGCAAAGATTTTATGCCCAAGAGGCTTGATGTGCCAGGGTGGGGAATACCCAGGGAGAAGGGGAAAGGGGATAGGGAAAAGAATTGGGGGAGGGGTGACTGGGCATGGGTAATGAGAAGGATGTAAAGTGAATAAGTAAAAAAAAAAAAAGTGGCTGGAGAAGCAGGTTGTTTGGAAACCATGGCAAGAATCCATAAAGTGTCTCAGCACAGTTCCCTAGAGGTCTGAAATGAAGTTAAATAACTGTGCTTCTATGGAGAAATTCCTCCTTCTTTTCTTAAACTTGTAGTAAAGACTTCTTGCTATGTGCTGAGACAACATGATTGTTGCCTCAAATTACGCCCATCATAAACCTAGATATGAAACCCACAACGCCATACAGGCTAGTATACCTGGCAGGATTCTATCTTCAATGGAAAAGGCTTCTTCAAAAGGAAGAAGGGAATTTAAAGATCCCAAAACTCCATTAAATTTCAAAAGCAGACTGCTGCACCAATACCCATTTTTAGATACACCATTGCTTATCTTTTATTTCACACCTAGCCAGAAGACAAGTTATGTATGAGCAAGTGATTAGGAGATGGAAGGTTCTGAATGATGTGAGATGTTTATAAAAACAAAGAGAGGTCTTGTCATATGAGATGAAATCTTCCTGGTGTGTGTAGTTATCAGTGTTACTTTTGGCTGCCTGTGATGTCAAGGAAAATGCACTGGTTCATGGGCACCAGCAGACGGTTGCCTCAGACAGTCAAAAGCTAGAATGAATGAAAATAGCAGAGAAGACCAGTAGATTGAGGGAGAAAGAGAGATTCTCAGCAGCAGCACAGAATTTGAGGACATAGCTTACCTACCAGGATGATGCGAACCTGGTTCACCTACTTGTATCTATATGACCTGAAGAAAATCCAGAGCGTGCCCTCAAGAGTTTATATATGCATTCAGGTCACTAGCACAGCACTTGGCAACATATACATACACGACGACGTAGTAGTCTGATAATCTCAAAAAATTCTGGTGAGCCACCTCTCCAGCCCCAACTTTGGATCTTTGAGTAGAAGTGGGTCTGTTAAAGCTGTAGGAACTTTTGAAGTCAGTCAAAAGCAATCTATTCCTTCTTTTGGCTTCTACAGACACCTGCATGTATGTATACAGGCACACACACACACAAACACACATACACACACACACAAATAAGTAAATACAGTTCAGGAGGTAGGAGTCTAAAGTATCTTCTGATAAAGCAAACTCTTAACTATAAACCCCTATAAACAGCAAAGCACTGGTTACATACTCTCTATATACAACAGAATGCAGTAAACATTTCCTTTCCAACTGGAAGGAATAAGAGGATAGCAGGGAAACATCAGACTCAAACCAAAACAAAAACCATCAGAGCAACCACCAAGCCCATAGTTCCATGTCCTCTCCTAAGCTTCTATAGACTCCGCTGGCTTGGTAGCCTCACATCTGCAACTTCGCTTCCTGCAACACCCACAGGCTCTTTCTTGAGGCAGCTCCATCTGTCTGGTAAGATCTTTACATTCCAGACTTCCCCAGCATCCTGGAGTCTCCATTGTAAGTTAAACTTCACCTTCACAGGTAGACAATGCCTCTCAGGGCCTCCTTTAATAGAATTTGACCTTGTCAAACATTGTCTAGCTCCATTTGTCTTTTGTTTTGTGTGGTTTGTTGCTGCTGCTTGTTTCTTTTGTTTTTGGTTTTATAATCCTAGCACAAACTTTCCTGAGACTGTAATTCTTGAATTCTGCTTGTTTGAAAATGATTACCTTGTAATTGGCAAACCCAAATTCTCCTTCCAGCTCCAGAGATAGCCTGGCCTCCTTTTACCACAGCTGAAGAGGTCACAAAATTACCTGCATGGCCAAACCTGAGGGAAATTGTCCTTGTTATGTAATTCTGTTGGAGCTGGGATTTCTGGAGGTTTTATATGTTCGGGCATGCTCTTCTGTTTTTATTATTTGTTGGTTGGTTTGTTCATTTTTGATTTTTTATTTTCTGACACAGTTTTTCTCTGTGTAAATCTGACTGTCCTGGAACCCATTCTGTAAACCTCAAACTCAGAGATTCCACAGTCTCTGCCTTCAGAGTGCTAAGATTAAAGACATGAGCCCACAGCCAGTGGTGACACTCTCTTTTTAAGTGAAAACTGGGAGTCCATTTGTACTGTTGCAGTCTGGAGCCTTTGCAGGGCAGGGTCTTGCTCTACCAGTGCCACATCTGTTGGTGCATTTTCTCTCTGGTCACACTAGTCTCTTTAATAGTTAAGTGTTTTCCCTGCAGTTTTGCATTTTTCACTCTCCTTTCTTCCCCTGGATGCACATTGTTTACCTCTTGTTCCACTTTCTTCTTTTCTCTCACTGTACACTGTGCTAAAGGTCATGAGCACCAACTGTGCAACAACCACGTGAATGCTGTGTAGTCTTGAACTATTCTCTAAAAAAAAAATAAATAACAATTGTGTCATTATGTTTGAATCTGGCTTCACTCAAATTCATGAACAGGACACAGCAAGATTGTTTGCCACTAGCCTAGTCCTCAGTAGAGCCCTGATTAGCATCTGGAATCTAAAGGCCTTGGCCGGCACTGTCTCTTTCTATTTACATTCTCTCTTCTGAACTTCTATGAAAGTGGTGCAGTAAATTATCCTCACAGTAGTCTAGGACTTTCTAGCAAACAGCTCCAAATGCTTCCATGTTGGTAGATTATTTAAAGTAGTTGTAGAGAAAGAGAAAGTGGAAAGAAAAAGAGGCTCAGTTTGATCTTGTGCAAGGCCATGTTTATTCA
Source organism: Grammomys surdaster (assembly GCF_004785775.1). Lineage (NCBI taxonomy): Eukaryota > Metazoa > Chordata > Mammalia > Rodentia > Muridae > Grammomys > Grammomys surdaster. The sequence continues at coordinate 109,470 of NW_021627799.1, forward strand.
CAGCAAGGGAGCATCTTTGCCATCCACCTGTGCAGAGAGCCACAATGCTAATAGAAGAAGATGTGACATGGGTCCCTTATAAGGGCCAAAATGACTCCCATAATCCTCAAGGGAAGCCTGGGAGTGTAGTCCATCCTTCAGCAGGAAACTGGCATTCCTAACTCTGAGACAATACAAAAACACAGGGTTGGGGTGTTATAGTTGCTTTCTGCTTAGTATTTTGTTGGATGGTGTGGTTCTGAGTAGTTGAAGTGGCGGTCCTCTGCTCAGATACCAGGGAGAGGGTCTTAACTTGCTCCGATGCAATGGATCAGGTCATTTCCACCCTGTATCACTGAAGAGACTTGTGAAATAACTTTTAGAGGCTGTAAGCAGATGATTTGACTAAAAAGTAGAACTGAGATTTTTCTGGTGAGGTTAAAAGAGGGGGAAGAGAGGAGTCAGGGCACAGAGTGAAAGGAAGTGGGCATAAAGTTGATTCGGAGTGACAGAGACTGGTACCATTGTCAGGAATGTTGGACAAGATGACCTTGTAGAGCAGGGAGCTACAGAGCATCAAAGGTGGGAAACAGTAGAAAATAGAGGACTAATGTAAAGAATTGTATTCTACTTTGGGTGAGAGAAACAAAGGTCCACTTTAGCCAGCATTTCTCCACAGCAACTTAAAAGTTTTTTGCAGATGTATTGGGAGCCAATTGACCTGTTGTAGAGTGAAAACTTTTGGGAGAGCTTGTGTGAAACATTTTGTTTGGGTATAAGGTGAAGTTCAATAAGGAAAACTTTTAAAAGTCATGGTGAAAACCTGGGTCTGAGAATAATAAGAAGGAAAGAGTGATCAAGGGGAGGAGCCAGAGTTGGAGGCAACCAGAAGAAATTTTAGTTGGATCTCTGGGTCTTTAGACCCCATTTCAAACCAGTTAGGATTAGGTGATATGGAAGCAACTTTGTTCAAGAAGGGCACAACCACCCTCAGCAGTAGTCAACTCTAGTCCTTTTTAGTTTTGGAGTACTACAGTCAAGCTACTCTTGAAGAATGTCAAAACAGGAAGGTTAATTGATGCAAAGAAGGCTTTAGTCCAGTTTTTTCCCATGTCCAGAGTGGCAAGAAGAAGAATGAACAGGATAGTCCATTAGCTCCCCGTTTACAGTCGCCCAGAATGCTTTTAGGAGTTTGGGGGTGTCAATCTTTCTGTCAAGGCTGACTGAAGGGCAACGAGGGAACCATTAGGGTGCCCCAGAAGACGGTCCAACCAAAGGGTCATGATAAAACTTAACAGTTGGCAAAGTTCCAGAATAACGTTATGGGGAGCATAAAGAGACAAAGTTACACAAAGAAAACTTACTTCATTTTAACATGTAGCATAATGTTAAATGCAATTGTACACATGAATGGGCGGACACTGTACCAGAGTTCTGCCGACAGACAAGGTAACTGCAATTCACTGTTTACATCAGACTCCTGCATGAGGAATAGCTCCTAGAAGCCTTGTAAAAGATATCAGTTAAAGTCAACATCTAAGGGATGAACTTGAGCAGAAAGTGTCTTTTTTTTTTTTTTGGTTTTTCGAGACAGGGTTTCTCTGTGTAGTCCTGGCTGTCCTGGAACTCACTCTGTAGACCAGGCTGGCCTCGAACTCAGAAATCCGCCTGCCTCTGCCTCCCAAGTGCTGGGATTAAAGGCGTGCACTACCACCGCCCGGTGAGCAGAAAGTGTCTTCAGTGATATCCCTTGCTTCCACATATGGAAAACTTTATATATTTATTTCAAATATTAATAATACCAGATATTACATAAAAAAAATGAAATTTTAAGAAAAACACAAGTTTTGGTTATTAAGAATTTTGTAAGGTGATAGTTTAAAAATTGGGACAATTATCTTTTTTTTTTTAATAGAGGACAGCTTTAATCTAAGCACACACTTGCACCAACCCAAATAACCAAAGGCCATTAGATGGAAGATAATTTTGTAATTATATTTATGTACAGAAAACTTGAAGTGTACATTATTCTTTAACCCAGTTTAGTGGCGAGTTCTTTAGCCTTTGCTTTTTCCAGCTTGGCAATTCGGGCCACAGACTTAGGACCCAGGACGCTGCCTCCCCAGTGGCGGCGGATCTCGTCATATCTGTCATTATAATTGGTCCTAATAGCTTCCACCAGCTTAGCCAGAGCACCCTTGTCTTCCGAGTTAACCTGAGTGAAGGCAACAGTGGTGCATGTTTTCCTGTGGACCAGGCGACCCAGCCTGGCCTTTCCTTGATGATGCAGTAGGGCACACCCATCTTCCTGCACAGGGCAGGCAGAAAAACAACCAGCTCAATGGGATCTACATCATGGGCAATCACCACCAGCTGAGCCTTCTTGTTCTCCACCAAGGTGGTGACTGTATTGACTCCTGCTTGGAGGACAGGTGGTCTCTTAGTTGGGACGTCTCCTTTGCCAGCAGCTTTCTTCTCACCATGGACCAGTAGCCTTTGCTTCTTCTCTTGCTTTGTCTCTGGCCTGTACTTGTGGGCAAGCTTAAGCAGCTGAGTAGCTGTTTGCCTGTCCAGGGCCTGGGTGAACTGGTTAATGGCAGGAGGTACTTTGAGTCGCTTATAGAGGATGGCTCTTTGCCGCTGCAGCCTGATGTATCGGAGCCATTTAACGAAGCGTGTTAGATCTCTTTTGGGCTGGATGTCCTGCCCAATGCCAAAGCTCTTGGGCCTTTTCTCGAACAGAGGATTGACCACCTTTTTGGCCTCCTGCTTCTTGACGACGGCGGGGGCCGGGGCCACCTTCTTCCCCTTGGCCTTCTTTCCTTTGGGCATCTTGCTCGGCTGGAAGAGAGAGAAAGAAGCTGAGACTATTATCTTAAATGACCATATCTAGTCTTTAAAAGCATGACATAATACATATTTTTGTTATTGTCAAATTATCATACCTATATACAGTAAATAAATTTTATACTGTCATTATACATAGAGAGATGACTTAATTCTAAGCTGCATTCCCCTCCCAAGAAATGATTTTTAAAAGTCAATTGAAAGCTGTACATTCCCAGAGATAGTGACTGCCTTGTCAAGAGTAAATTATTCAGAGGAAATGAACAAATGAATAAATAAATTGTTTAATGTTATTTTAGAAGGTTTAAAAGAACCTTTTAAAAATTTATAAATTCTCATACCATATACTTAACCAAAAGATGAAAAATGAAAACTGTCATGTCAATTCTGTAACAAAGAACTTACATGTTACATGAATTAGCAAAGACAGCTAAAGCCAACTCTTTACTCCTGCTGATGGACATATCTCCAGGTATGGACATATCACAGCCTGGGAGCAGTAAGCTTATTGCTTAACATCATGCTACTTTAGAAAAATATATTGGTTATTTAGAGGCATAAATTTTAAAAACAAGATAAAAAATTAAAGGAGCTTTAACAAATATGGACTTTCAGAATTCCTTAGGCAACATCCCAAGCATCACTGACAAAGCCTGTATACTCCATGTAGCCTTCAGGGTAATCGCACAGGCACTGGCCCTGGAGCGCTCTACCTGGGCAGAGACTAGATTATATTCTCAAAGTACCACAGGCCAGCTGAGGTTGGAAAGACTCTCCTTCATCTAAATCATCTTCCCCTGAGGAATCTAAAGGCTTGGGACATCACTTGATAGACTCACTTGTTAACTCTACAGATATAAAACCAACTGTCAATATGAATATGTTTGGATAGTCTGAATAACTTTCCAAAGCTTGTGTTTAATGACAACATGCCTGGCATCCTTCTTTAATCAGAGAATATGGGTGGCTAGCATGTGTACCCTGGATTTAGCTTGTGCTAAGAGGAAGAACTGAATGCCAGGGTGAAAGACATGGCCAACTGATCTCCATGCAGGTCTCATATCAGTTATATGGTAGGCTTCTATACAAGGTCCTGCTTTTCTCAGCATCTTTATGTGTCAGTTCAGAAGACAATGAGGACAGAATAATTGCTGTTTGCCTATCCATCACGTGGGACATTTAGGATGTGGATATAGGCTCTGAGATCCTGCACTGGGCAAGGGATGCTATCCTTCTATCATGTGAGACATGAGGAGTAACTCATTTTTGGATAAGAAGGACATTTCTTTGTGGTTTATTTCTACATGACCATACCTTTTATCTCCTATAAACCGGAAGCAGAAGAGCAGATTTCTCCTTTGGGCTGGGGCAGACACAGAGTTGGTCTGCTCCTGTGGAGATACTGAATCCTGAGCCATCCTAGAGGACCCACTGCACTCAGAGCAGCTGAGGACCCACTGCACTCAGAGCAGCCGAGGAGCTACTGCACTCAGAGAAGCAGACACCAAGGTGGTTTGCACTTGGGAGACATCGTATCCGGAGCCATCCTTGAGGAACCACTGCACTCAGAGCAGAAGGATTTCTAGATCCAAGAGGTCCCCTGAGTCCCAGGAGTTCTTCCACCCAGGAGATTAGGATCATAAGACCACAGAGACATCTGGACTCTGAGGAGCTCTGCCAAAAGCAAGATAACTGGAAATACAGACTCCAGTCTTACACAGTGAGGGCAGGTAACACTAGAGTTAACCAGATGGCGAAAGGCAAGCGCAAGAACATAAGCAACAGAAACCAAAGTTACTTGGCATCATCAGTACCCAGTTCTCCCAATATAGCAAGCCCTGAACATCCCATCACACCTGAAAAGCAGGATTCAGAATTAAAATCACTTCTAATGATGATGATAGAGGATTATAAGAAAGACATAAGTAACTCCCTTAAAGAAATACAGGAGAGTACAAGTAAACAGATAGAAGCCCTTAAAGAGGAATCACAGAAATCCCTTAAAGAAATGTAAGAAAACACAAAGAAGGAATTAAACAAAAACATTCAGGATCTGAAAATGGAAATAGAAACAATAAAGAAAGCTCAAAGGGAGACAACCATGGATATAGAAAACCTAAGAAAGAGATCAGGAGTCCTAGACGCAAGCATCACCAACAGAATACAAGAGATAGAAGAGAGAATCTCAAATGCAGAAGATACGGTGGAAAATATTGACACAGTTGTCAAAGAAAATGCAAAATGCAAAAAACTCCTAACTCAAAACATCCAGGAAATCCAGGACACAAAGAGAAGACCAAACCTAAGGATAATAGGTATAGATGAGAGTGAAGATTCCCAACTTAAAGGGCCAGTAAACATCTTCAACAAAATTATTGAGGAAAACTTCCCTAACCTAAAGAACGAGATGCCCATAAACATACAAGAAGCCTACAGAATACCAAATAGACTAGACCAGAAAAGAAATATCTCCCGTCACATAATAATCAAAACATCAGAGGCACAAAACAAAGAAAAAATACTAAAAGCAGTAAGGGAAAAAGGTCAAGTAACATATAAAGACAGATCTATAAGAATTACACCAGACTTCTCACCAGAAACTATAAAAGCCAGAAGATCCTGGACAGATATCATACAGACCTAAGAGAACAAAAATGCCAGCCCAGATTACTATAACCAGCAAAACTCTCAATCACTATAGATGGTGAAACTAAGATAACCCATGACAAAACCAAATTTGCACAATATCTTCCAACAAACCCAGCACTTCAAAGGATAATTGATGGAAAATGCCAACACAAGGAGGGAAACTACAATGTAGAAAAAGCAAGGAAGTAATCTTCCAACAACCCAGAAAGAAGATAACGATACAAACATAATTCTACCTCTAATAGCAAAAATAGCAGGAAGCCACAATCATTTTTCCTTAATATCTCTTAACATCAATGGTCTCAATTCCCCAATAAAAAGACACAGACTATCAGACTGAATACACAAACAAGACCCAGAATTTTGCTGCATACAAGAAACGCACCTCAGTGACAAAGACAGACACTACCTCAGAATAAAAGGGTGGAAAACAATTTTCCAAGCCAATGGTCCCAAGAAACAAGCTGGAGTAGCCATTCTAATATCAAATAAAATCGACTTTCATCCAAAATTAATCAAAGAAGATAAGGAAGGACACTTCATACTCATCAAAGGAAAAATCTACCAAGGTGAACTCTCAATTCTGAACATCTATGCTCCAAATGCAAGGGCACCTACATACATAAAAGAAACTTTACTAAAGCTCAAAACACACATTACACCTCACACAATAATAGTGGGGGATTTCAACACCCCACTCTCAGCAATGGACAGATCATGGAAACAGAAACTAAACCGAGACACTTTGACATTAACAGAAGTTATGAACCAAATGGACTTAACAGACATCTATAGAACATTTCATCCTAAAACAAAAGAATATACCTTTTTCTCAGCACCTCATGGTACCTTCTCCAAAATAGACCATATAATTGGTCACAAAGCAGGCCTCTACAGATACAAAAAGATTGAAATAATCCCTTGTATCCTATCAGATCACCACATACTAAGGCTGTTCTTCAATAATGACAAAAACAATGGAAAGCCCACATACAAGTGGAAACTAAAAAATGCTCTACTCAATGATAACTTGGTCAAGGAAGAAATAAAGAAAGAAATTAAAGACTTTTCAGAACTCAATGAAAATGAGGACACATCATACCAAAACTTGTGGGACTCCATGAAGGCAGTGCTAAGAGGAAAACTCATAGCTCTAAGTGCCTACAAAAAGAAACTGGAGAGAGCACACACTAACAACTTGACTGCACGACTAAAAGCTCTAGAACAAAAAGAAGCAAATATACCCAGGAGGAGTAGAAGGCAGGAAATAATCAAATTCAGGGCTGAAATCAATCAAATAGAAACAGAAAGAACAATGCAAAAATATCAACAAACCCAGCAGCTGGTTCTTTGAGAAAATCAACAAGATAGATAAACCGTTAGCCAGATTAACCAGAGGGCACAAAGACAGCATCCAAATTAATAAAATCAGAACTGAAAAGGGAGACATGACAACAGAAACTGAAGAAACTCAAAAAATCATCAGATCCTACTACAAAGGCCTATACTCAAAAAACTGGAAAACCTGGATGAAATGGACAACTTCCTAGATAGATACCAGGAACCAAAGTTAAATTAGGAGCAGATAAGCCATCTAAACAGTCCCATAACCCCTAAAGAAGTAGCAGCAGTCATTAAAAGTCTCCCCACTAAAAAAAGCCCAGGACCAGATGGTTTTAGTGCTGAATTCTATCAGACCTTCAAGGAAGACCTAATACCAATTTTCTTTAAACTATTCCACAAAATAGAAACAGAAGGAACACTACACAATTTGTTCTATGAACCTACAATTACACTCATACCCAAACCCCACGAAGACCCGGCAAAGAAAGAGAACTTCAGACCGATCTCCCTTATGAACATTGATGCAAAAATACTCAAAAAAATTCTAGCAAACCGAATCCAAGACCACATCAAAACAATCATCCATCATGATCAAGTAGGTTTTATCCCAGGAATGCAGGGATGGTTCAATATTCAGAAATCCATCAATGCAATCCACTATATAAACAAACTTAAAGAAAAAAACCACATGATCATCTCACTAGATGGTGAGAAAGCATTTGACAAAATTCAACATCCCTTCATGATATAAGTCTTGGAAAGACCAGGAATTCAAGGCCCCTACCTAAACATAGTAAAAGCAATTTACAGCAAACCAGTAGCCAACATCAAACTAAATTGTGAGAAACTTGAAGCAATCCCACTAAGATCAAGGACTAGACAAGGCTGACCACTCCCCCACTACCTATTCAATATAGTACTGGAAGTCCTAGCCAGAGCAATTAGACAACAAAAAGAAGTCAAAGGGATACAAATAGGAAAGGAAGAAGTCAAAATATCACTATTTGCAGAAGATATGATAGTATGCTTAAGTGACCCCAAAACTTCAACCAGAGAACTCCTAAACCTGATAAACAACTTCAGCAAAGTGGCTGGTTATAAAATCAACTCAAACAAATCAGTAGCCTTCCCCTACATGAAAGATAAACAGGTACTCGCTTTGGCAGCACATATACTAAAATTGGAACGATACAGAGAAGATTAGCATGGCCCCTGCGCAAGGATGACACGCAAATTCGTGAAGCGTTCCATATTTTTTAATTATGATTTGAGAAAAAATTTTTAAAACAAAGAAAAAAAGAAAGATAAACAGACTGAAAAAGAAATTAGGGAAATGACACCCTTCACAATAGTTGCAAATAATATAAAATACCTTGGTGTGAATTTAACCAAGCAAGTGAAAGACCTGTATGACAAGAAGTTCAAGTCCCTGAAGAAAGAAATCGAAGAATATCTCAGAAGATTGAAAGATCTCCCATGCTCATGGATTGGAAGGATTAATATAATAAAAATGGCCATCTTGCCAAAAGCAATCTACAGATTCAATGCAATTCCCATTAAAATCCCAACTCAATTCTTCACAGAGTTAGAAAAGGAAATTCTCAAATTCATATGGAATAACAAAAAACTCAGGATAGCGAAAACTATTCTCAACAATAAAAGAACTTCGGGAGGAATCACCATCCCTGACCTCAAGCTGTACTACAGAGCAATAGTGATAAAAACTACATGGTATTGGTACAGAGACAGGCAGGAAGATCAGTAGAATAGAATTGAAGACCCAGAAATGAACCCACACACCTATGGCCACTTGATCTTTGACAAAGGAGATAAAACTGTCCAGTGGAAAAAGGACAGCATTTTCAACAAATGGTTCTGGTTCAACTGGAGGACAACATGTAGTAGAATGAAAATTGATCCATTCTTATCTCCTTGTACAAAGTTCAAGTCTAAGTGGATAAAGGACCTCCACATAAAACCAGATACACTGAAACTAATAGAAGAGAAGGTGGGGAAAAGCCTCGAATACTTGGGCACAGGGGAAAAGTTCCTGAACAGAACTCCAATGGCATATGCTCTAAGATCGAGAATTGACAAATGGGACTTCATAAAATTGCAAAGTTTCTGTAAGGCAAAGGACACTGTCAATAGGACAAAACGACAACCAACAAATTGGGAAAAGATCTTTACCAATCCTTCATCTGATAGAGGGCTAATATCCAATATATACAAAGAACTCAAGAAATTAGACTCCAGACAACCAAATTACCCTATTTATAAATGGGGTATAGAGCTTAACAAAGAATTTTCAACGGAAGAAACTCGAATGGCCGAGAAGCATCTAAAGAAATGTTCAGCATCCTTAGTCGTCAGGGAAATGCAAATCAAAACAACCCTGAGATTCCATCTCACACCAGTCAGAATGGCTAAGATTAAAAACTCAGGTGATAGTAGATGCTGGCGAGGGTGTGGAGAAAGAGGAACACTCCTCCATTGTTGGTGGGACTGCAAGATGGTGCAACCACTTTGGAAATCAGTCTGGCGGTTCCTCAGAAAATTGGACATAGCATTACCCGAGGATCCAGCTATACCACTCCTAGGCATATACCCAGAAGATGCTCGAACATATAACAAGGACATATGCTCAACTATGTTCATAGCAGCCTTATTTATAATAGCCAGGAGCTGGAAAGAACCCAGATGTCCTTCAACTGAGGAATGGATTCAAAAAATGTGGTATATTTACACAATGGAGTATTACTCAGCTACTAAAAACAATGAATTCGAGAGGTTCCTAGGTAAATGGATGGAACTAGAAATTATCATCCTGAGTGAGGTAAGCCAATCACAAAAGAACACACATGGTATTCACTCACTGATTATTGGATATTAGCCTAGAACCTTGAAATGCCCAAGATGCAACTCACAGGCCACATGAAGCCCATAAAGAAGGAAGACCAAGTGAGAGTGATTCGGTCCTTCTTAGAAGGAGCAACAAAATACTCAAGGGAGCAAATATGGAGACAAAGTGAGGGACAGAAACTGAAGGAGGGGCCGTCTCAAGACCACTCCACCTGAGTATCTATCCCATGTGCAATCACCAAAGGTAGATGCTGATGTGGAAGACAGGAAGTGCATGCTGATAAGAGCCTGATATGGATATCTCCTCAGTGGCCTTCAAGAGTCAGACATATTCAGAGGCAGATGCTCACAACTAGCCATTGAACTGATCATGGGGTTCCCAATGGAGGAGTTAGAGTGAAGGCCATTGGAGCTGAAAGGGTTTGTGGCCCCATGAGGAGAGCAACAATACCAACCAACAACAGCTCCCAGGGTCTAAACCACCAGCCTGGGAGCTGGGCATAGGTGGAAGAAGAGATCCTTGACCTCATGAAGACTGAACACCCCAGGGGGTGGGAATTTAGGGGTGGGGAGGTGGGAGTGGTGGGGTAGGTAGGGGTTACATCCACAGAGAAAAAGGAGGAGGGGAGAGGGCAGGGGGGTTCCTGGGTGGGTGTTGGATGGAGTAAGGGGACAACATAGGAAATGTAAATAAAACATCCAATAAAAAAAATGAACGGAAAAAAAAAGAAAGAAAAGCAGATTTCTGGCAAGTCTTACTTCCCATACATCCTTGTCCTGTAATGAAGTTAGCATGTAACTTTGGTGAGATGATGCTCCATCCAAGAGAATGACTTAAGTCGGGGAACTTCCTGCCAACCAAGTGCATTGTAAATTTAATCCATTTTATTCAAGCATTCAATCTTTCATAACAAAATTTTAAATGTACCTGAATGCTATTTTACATTAAACAAGTTTTAAGTTTACTTTAAACTTGTTTTGACTTACTTGTTTCATACTTAACTTGACAACATATACAGAATACTACATGATGTGAAATAACAAAAGACCACATGATGGGAGATTAAAAATTGTTCTCATGCCCCAGCTTGTTTCTGTAAGTAAATTGCACTTGTACTTAGCAAGACTGACCACTAACTTAGATGTCTTAATTATCTTTAACAGCTTACAATAAGTTAGTAACTATTTTATAAGATTGTGACTTTATCATTTTATCCATGTTTTATTTGAGCCTTAAAATTATAATTCTGGAATTAATTCTGTTTTATTATCAAAGTAAACATTAAATCATAAATACAGTTCACAGAGAGACTGGGAACCTTATTTCCTGATCCTTGCATAGTGTACCTTTATAAAATACCTTTTTTCTATATGACTTAATTTTAAAACAAATCATCTTTTCTTGGAAGCCTGGTATTGCCTCCTTAGTCTAAAAATGGAGACACGCTGATGAGCAAAAGGGATATCATGTGATCTCCTCAGCCAAAATGTCAATAAAGTCACATGGCATGATGATAACCTGCTGAGGTCATCAGTCAAGCCACATTATTGTTACTTAATCCCCCAAGGTGAGCCTAGGTCATCAGCTGATGGTTGTAAACTACATGATACTTTAAGGTAAGCCCATCAACGGACTTACACTTTGTGTAAACAAGAGTCGAATCCAAGTTACATACATGGTATATTATAGAAAAGGGAGCAGGCATGACATTCTGGCTCTGGGTTGGTTGCTAGCTGGAGCCATGAATAGGTTTAACGTGAACTGTGAGTTATAAGGGGGAGGAACATCAGACCATGCTACCATTCCATCTTGTGTAGTTACCTAAATGAGTTTAGGCATTAGAACTCAAATGTCATGATTTGGGCTCAGCAGCAGTCATTTGTATTAAGGGCAATTTTGTACCAAGAGCTGAACAAGTGACGTGCATATGATGTCTCCGAAATGAAGCTCTTTACATGAAGGTAAAAACAGTGGTCAGTATCAAGTTGCCTCAAACATCCTCTAAGTCTTGAAATGACCAAACCCACCTGAAAAGTAAAGAAGTGACCTCAGTGTTACAATTCCAGGGTGAAGAAACCATAGGAAGGTTGTCAGAGCTTTCATCTGATAGAGTGGTACTCACACCAGTGGAAAAATCTCTGGTGCCTCTGACCAAGACAGTCTTAAAATTTGCAGAAGAAGACTACAGTAAGATTCCACACCTAACTAAGGCACCCTGAATTACATCCAGTCACCTTGTCATGGCACTCTGCTGTGTTGCATGGATGTTCTGATCCACAGCACCACGGCCTCCTACCTATGTCAGACTGTATCTAGGAGAAGCAGTAAGGTGAGAAAGGACAGAGACTGAAAAGAAATAGCTTCCTGAAAGAAGAGAGTAGCCCTGCTTGGCACTCTTGGACCTGGGACCCAAAGATAATGAAAGCCAGAGAGGTATTCTCTGGTTCACTTTAACCCCTCAGTGGACTCAGATTTCCGATCCTGGTTTTCTACACCATTTCAGCAGCAAACTCTAATGTATTCCTCTCATAAACCAGCCCCAAAGGCCTACAAACTTCATGCTCACCTTTTCCACAGCCACAGCTCCACCTCTCAGTACCAGTACTCTGTATTAGTTACTTTTTTGTTTGTTGTGATCAAATACCTGACAGAGTAAACTTAAGGGAAGAAGATTTATCTTCTCTCTATTGAGGGGATACAACCTATCATGCTGGAGAAGGCACGGTGGCCGAGGTTCTACCAGCAAGGCAGAAGGCGTTAGTGTGGATTATCATACCTCGTCAGTTGTTTTTATTATTTTATTTATGTGTGAGATAGAAGTGGAAGATAGGTATGCATGTCAGTTCTCCCTTTCAACCACATGGTTCTGGGGATGAAACTCAGGCCCTTAGACTTGAAGGACAAGTACTTTTACCCAACAAGTCATCTTGCTGGCAGATAGTCACTGCTTTAGTAAATTACACAATCAACATCCTTCAGTTAAGAAAAGACCCTCCTCTTGAAATTACAGCACTGTTATCTTAATGTATATATCTTGAAATGGAATGCTCATATAAATAAAATATACTATTTGTGATTTAATGCATGGAACCTAACCTCTGAGCAATCAGTAACAATTCGTGTACCCAACAAGAGAATTATCTCCTCTGCTCCAGGTCATGTGTCATCATTTAGTCTGCCTAGACTGGTAAGGTTTTACCTTATCTGCTGGTGATGGAGGATAGACTCCTTCTATCTATTGCCCGAATGAATTGTCTTGGTTGTAAAGTACCCATGCTGCTCATCCATATTGTTATTAAAATTCTACGATAAAATGTTTTTGGATGAGATTAAGAACAAACCCTACCCCAGACTAAGAACAAAAAATGATCCTCAAGAAGGGCTGCAAATAGCTCCTGGGTCAAGGACAACAAGCAGTCAGGTCTTTATTTGATAGTTTACCTTGAAATATTTTTTTTTCAAGATAGGATTTCTCTATGTAGCTCTGACTGTTCTAAAACTCACTCTGTAGACCAGGCTGACAACTCTTACCTTGTCTCCTTCTGTTGTTTTTTTTTTTTTTTTTTTTTTTTTTTTTGGTTGGTTGGTTTGGTTTTTTTTTCTTTTGACTGTGTGCGTGTGTGTATGTCTCTACACTAACATTACATCATCTCTTCTACACTTGCTTTTTATGAAACACAATTGTAAAACAGAAGACAAAGAACTTTTCTATTTTAAAATTTGATGAAATATTAACAACCTCAGCCCACACCCAGCTTTCCACAATGAAGAAGTATAAGCTTAAAGAGACTGAATAATTAGCTAGGTAGTTAACCTGGAAAAGGGACTAGACCACACCTGGTTTTCTCTAGTCCAAACCCTAATCTCTTTTCTTAACATGCTAGAAATTGTCGTCATACATGCATCAGTCCAACTGGATAGCTCTCTTTACAGAGTGTATTCTGTGGACCTGACATAATTATCCAAACATAAGTACTTCCTCATTATGGAATTCTCGACTTAATGGCGTTTCTATTTATATTAACAAGTACCTACCAGAATTCTTATGAAAATTAGAAGATAAATATCACCCTGAGCTCTAATAAATAATGTAAAAAAGATTGACCAGGGAATACTGTGTTTTTATTTCTTAGTCTAATTCTAAAATTATAATTATTTGATGAATTTTATAGTTAGAGTTAAAAGTCACCATATAATTATCTAATTGCAATAATGTCATGAATTTCCTTATACATGGCACTTCTCACACATAAATCAATTGTCTGAACAGTTGAGTTTTACTCCAGCCCACAGGCTACTGCACGTACTTGTTAATAGTTCTACAAGCCATATGGAATGCCTAAAAAGTTGCTCCAGGGTACGTCAAGGATAGCATCTGCTGTGTAGAAGGATACAACACACCTAGTGACTGAGTTCTTAAGGTTCAGTGTGGGTAACTATCACAACATCAAAGATGATGTTCTTCTGGGTAATTTTCATAGCCTGATACCTAATGTTATGGTGCAGAGTTCTGCAAAACTGCTAGTGAATGGTAAAGTTGCATGGCTGAGTCTTCACCTGAAGGACAATTCAATCCTGTCCCTTGTTTAAGATTAGATTGTTTTGTTTTTTCAAATGTACTGAAATTCCATTGTGTTTTGAAATAGTTTGAATTGAACCAAAGACTTGTGTGCTAGGGACATACTCTACTATTGAATTAAAGCCATAGCTCTGATAATTCAAATATGTTCATTGAAGTAAAGATGAGTTCTCATAGATTTGTATAAACATTTGAATCAAAAGATGATCATTATATACTTCTATAAATCATCTGTTTTTTTCCAAAATATTTAACATAGAAAAATCATCAAGGCAGTTTTATAAAATGTATTGATTGACTGTGAGTCCTTGTCCCTTCAGCCTGTCATCTTCTCACGGTGTACTCCAATATGCAGTCCACTAGGTTTTCTATAGAACCTCAAGTGTATTTTATAATATCTATTTATTCTATTACCCCAACGGTGTTTCATTAAGACATTTTGGTTAATTATAATTTGTTGAGGTTTGTTGCAAATTTTCTATACTTCATCATTCTGATATTCTTTTTTAAAGAATTGTTTATTTGTATGTATTTCACCTACATGGATGTGCATGTATCATGTGTGTGTCTGGTGGCCCTCAAAGATCAAAAGGAGGTACCAGAACATTCAGAACTGGAGTTACAGATGGTTATGAGATACCATGTGGGTGCCAGAAACAAAATACTGATTCTATGTCAGAGTAGCCAGTGCTATTAAGTACTTAACTGTATCTTTAGCTTTAACACTTGGGTGTTTAAAGTCAATTTTGAACTACTTAAATATAAGCTCAGGATATATGTAGATTTTTTTTAAACAGCTACTTAGAAGCCAGGATTATCCCAAGCATCCTTCACAGAAATAGTATTTCCCATCTCTGGTCCTTTAGTGTGTTGATTTTCTGGGATCCCGAAGTTGTACCTATTTCTGAAATATTACTAGGTTTTTACTGGATGAATAGACGATAGGTGTCGTTGGTTTAGCTGTCTGTAAGTGAGGTCAGTGACCTGGGGTGTTTAACACCCTGGAATCTAGCTTACTGTTCCATCTTAACAAATTTCTTTGACTCATTTGTCAATACTGCATTCATGTAAGTTTCTAGATTGTTCTTCAAGACATGTCCTCCCTGTTAACATTAATGACTTTATGATACTGAGAGATAGCATGAGTCCTCACAGACCACATGAAGTTCGTGAAGAAGGAAGACCAAGTGTGGGTTCTTCGGTCCTTCTTAGAAGGAGTAACAAAATATTCAAGGGAGCAAATATGGAGACAAAGTATGAGACAGAAACTGAAGGAGGGGCTGTCTGAAGACCATTCCACCTGAGTATCCATCCCATGTGCAGTCACCAAAGGTAGATGCTGACGTGGATGTCAGGAAGTGCATGCTGACAGGAGCCTGATATAGCTGTCTCCTTAGAGGTCTGCCAGAGTCTGACATATTCAGAGGCAGATGTTCACAGGTAACCATTGAACTGATCATGGCATTCCCAATGGAGGAGTTAGAGAGAAGACTTAAGGAGCTGAAAGGGTTTGTGGCCCCATGAGGAGAGCAACAATACCAACCAACCAGAGCTCCCAGGGTCTAAACCACCAGCCTGGGAGCACTTAGGGAGGGATCCATGGCTCCAGCTGTATATGCAGGGAAGGATGGCCTTGTCAGTATAGGTGGGAAAGGAGATCCTTAGTGCCATGAAGGCTGGATGCCCATTGGGGTGGAATTCAAGGGTGGGGAGGTGGGAGTAGGGGGGTAGGTGGGGCACATCCTCATAGAATCAGAAGGAGGGGGGATGGGATAGGGAGTTTCTGGGTGGGGGGGCAGAAGGAATGCAGTAAGGAGATAACATCTGAAACATAAATAAAATATCCAATAAAAAATAAAATCTGAGAAATATTTTACCACTTCAGTGAATAGTTAAAGCCAAATTTATAAAATATGCAGCTATTAGTTATTTCTTCTTCATATATATTGTACTTTGTGCATATTTCAAATTCTGGAAAATATAAATATATTTTCAATTTATATTCATAAATCACCCAAGGCCTATCTAAATAACTATAGTTTCTTTGACTTGAGGAGGAATTTATAATAAAAGCAAATGAAACTTTGAGCCTTATTCCAAATGGAGTTATTTGTGAGGACCATGACAGTGTTTAGTTGGAGTCCCACAGATATGAAAACAAACAATGAATCTCTACTGTCTGGTTTAGAAACAAGAAAACCAGAGAAATGAGGAAAATGAATTCAGAGAGTGTTCTTCCCTGAGGATACAGCAGATCAGTCACCCTGTGTCCTTGTAGTACAGTCTAGAAGCGAGACCTTCGCTCCAATGAGCATCTTGTTAATGACTCCACTTGTTTAGCGCCATCCCCAAGGACGTGGTAGATCATCTCAGGAGGACTATCTAATCTATGAACATTTAAGGTAAAAATCTAAAGTCTGATGAGACAGGAACACTTATTTTAATAGTTATTCATCCTTCATGGATGGATTACATTCTAAATTTTACAATCTAGCATCTTACTTTCATTTGTTTTGAGATAGGGTCTCACTATATAGCCCTGGCTGGTCTAGAACTCTCTATTTAGACAAAGACTTTGAACTCACAGGGCTCCACTTGCTTCTGCCTCTTTTCTGCATTAGTTGATCTCAAGCTTCAGGAGTTTCTCCTACCTCTACTTGTCATGTCTCCATTGTAGCACTGGAATTATAGACATGTATGTTTCTATATTCATTTTTATGTTGGTTTGGTGGATTTACACTAAATCCCTTTCATTTGCATGGCTTTACCTACTTTAGAACTTTATCTACTGAGCCATCTTCCCAACTGTCTTAGTTAGGATTCTATTGCTGTGAAAAGACACCATGACCAAGGCAACTCTTATGAAAGAAAACATTTAATTGTGGCTGCCTTACAGTTTCAGAGGTTCAGTCCATTATCCTCATGGCAGCGAGCATGGCAGCCTGCAGGCAGACATAGTGCTGGAGGAGCCAAGAGTTCTACATCTTGATCCAAAGGCAGCAAGGAGGAGACTGTCCAGCAGGCAGTCAGGAAAAGACTCTGAATTCCACACTGGGCAGAGTTGGAACACAAGTAGACCTCAAAGCCTGCCTACACAGTGACATACTTCCTCTAGCAAGGCCACATCTACTCAAACAAGGCCACACTTCCTGATAGTGCCATTTCCCACGGGCCAAGCATTGAAACACATAAGTCTATGGGGACCACACCTATTTAAACCACCACACCAACCCACAGTTTGTTATTATTCAATGATTTAACTTTTAAATCTCTCAAATTAAATACTATTGAAGTTTAGTTTAGTAGAACAAACAAAGCATAACAACAGCAACAATAACAATAAATCAAATGACAAAACCCACTATCCTTTGCATTTTGTGGGGTCTCTTTTCTGTGAATGATACATTTCTTATGCCTCTTAGTTTTTATTTTCGATTTAATACAGAGAAACACTATGCTGTGTAGAGAAATTTTAATCCAGAAACATGGCTGCTCTGGCTGGAATAAAAACACATCCTTAGTACACACCTTTAATCCCAGGAGACAAAGGCCAGCAG
Organism: Grammomys surdaster; assembly: GCF_004785775.1. NCBI lineage: Eukaryota > Metazoa > Chordata > Mammalia > Rodentia > Muridae > Grammomys > Grammomys surdaster. The sequence goes on from NW_021627799.1 coordinate 127,288, forward strand.
ATCTCTGAGTTTAAGGCCAGCCTGGTACAGGGCAAGCTCCAAGTAAAGAAAAGTTTAGGTCCAGATGTAGTGGTACATACCTTTAATCTCAGTACTCAGGAGACATAGCCATGCAGATCTGAGTTCTTGCAGTCAGTTTGGTTGAGTCAGTGAGTTGAGAGGTAGTGCAGTGGTGTGGAGTTCACATCAGTTCGCTTTGTGGAGTTCTTACAGGAACAGTTTTACAGAGACAGATTGCAGGGGAGAGCAAGCTAAACACAGGTGAAGAAAGAATAAGCCAGAGAATGAGAAGGAGCCAGAATATTAGAACAACAGATTGTCAGAGTTAGTCTGAGGCCAAAGCACTTCAGTAAGAAGCTGAGAGAAGTCAAATTGAATTAGTCACTTTGGAGAGGAGTTTGTGCCAGAACGGCTAAGTTGAACCAGACAGCCAGAGTTCAGAAAAAGCTAGAAAGGGTGAGATTATTCAGTAGTAAGCCCCCAAGATGCCAATTCCATCAAGCAAATCAAAGTGACTTTTATATGACTACATTTTAAATGTCCTTAAGAGCTCTTTAATGAGAGTTTTTTTTCTTTCTGAGACAGGGTTTCTCTATGTAGTTTTGGCTGTCCTGGATGTCACTTTTTAGACCAGGTTAGCCTTGAACTCATAGATCCTCCTGCCTCTGCCTCCCAAATTCCAGGAGGTGTGAATTAAAGGTGTAAGCCAACAGGCCTGACATGTTTTTTTAAAAAAAGATAAGACATTATAAAATAAGAGTGTTGGTCACAAATTTAGTTATTCACTTATTAACCATTTATCTATCATGGGTAAAGACTCTAAGATGGAATTCCCCAAGTGATGCAGATAAATGTGTGACTAAACAATTAATATGATTGTACAGTAGAAAGTTGATTAAGTATGATACTGAGGCAAAGGCTCACTATGACAAAGAGGACAGAAAGAACAATATATTCTCAACACAGGTACATGCACATGCACATACATGCACATACAAGAAGAAATAGCATATTCACAACACATGTACAGACATACGCACAAACACACATATAGGTGCATCTACTAGCAGGAGTGCTGGGCTTACAACACATGTATACAAATGCACACACACACACATACACACACACACGTACCTGCATTGGAAAAAGTGGTATACTTATAATACATGTACAAACACACATACACACACACACATGTATGCACTAGGAAGATCAGTGTACTCACTATACATGCATATTTTTTATATATGAAGAAGAGATTATAAAATCATTGAACTGCTAACAGAACAGATGCAGATAGATTGTTAAAATGTGTCTCTAGGTTGGGAATGAGACCTGAGCATTTAGTTGTATTCATTACTGACTCTGCTATCCTTCCATGTTTAGAAATTATTGTAACAATTCACATTAATACTAATCCAATAAACTATAAATAGCATTCTGCAAATTAAAAATAAATTCAATGTAGTTAAGGAGTTTGAAGCAATTTTTAAAATAAAATCAAAAATTGAAGAGTCTCTCCTCTTTCTTTCTCTCCTCTCTCTCCCTCTCCTCTCTCTCTCTCTCTCTCTCTATCTCCATCTCTATCTCTATCTCTATCTCTATCTCTATCTCTATCTCTATCTCTATCTCTATCTCTATCTCTCCGCCCCTGTGTGTTTATCGGTGTGTGTGTGTGTGTGTTGTGAGTCTATCACAGATTCTGCCATTTTTAATATGTAGTAAGATTGGCATTATATCTTCAGATGAAAGTATATACAACAAAATTATATCAATTTAAATATTATGGGAATAATTGAATATTATTTGCCAAGCCCTTATACACATACACACACAGATACACACAAACACGCACACACCTTCACAATCAATGATATCTTATTATAAATAACTTGAGTTTTTAAATTGCATTTGAATATATTAATTTGTGAGGTTTTTTTTCTAAAACATAATACATCTTTTACATGGAATTTTCATGCCTATATTTCTCAAAGACGTAAAGAGAAAATACATATAATGGCTATGTTGATGCGGTTTTTTTAACCTAGACATGATTTCATCAGTGAAAATTTGATTTAATGAGAGCTGCCTTCTAATGGCATTCTCAACTGGATGCCATGGTGATATGCAAATGAAGGAAAAGACATTGTTCTCATTCTCGGGGATTTACAATATAATAGGAGAACAAAGTGCAGATGAAAAGTATAACAGCCCTTTCAAAAAGGACATGAAAACAGGAACAAATTAACTTAGCACAAAGCAGTGGTGGGTGCTGAGGTAGGGTGCAGCCTCTTGAGTGGACTTAATGAAGATAAGTCATTGTAAATAGGTGTTTGAGGGAGATGAATGGAGTGCAGTCTTTCCATTCAGGGAGCATGACACCATCTCTGGAGAAAAAAGACAAAAGAGTGAGGTCAAGTGATCTCTAAGACACATAAAACTTGTGTGCCCACAAAATGAACAGAATAGTAAGACATCCTGAAGGGTGCAGTAGTGGCATTTATAGCCTGGGAGTAACTAAATGCCACCTAAATACACTTAAGACCCACCTAATAGGAAGAAATCAATGCCTGGTACTGTAAACCTATCCCACACCTTGTGGCTCATGGATCCTAGAGGGAAATCTACTAATGCTGCTTCCCTAACACACTACGGTTTCTAACTGCATTGTAAATACTCATTCTTATAATGCGCAAGTAAATGTCATTCACACTCCGCATTCAAGAAGTTTCTTTTCCAGCAGACTATTACCAAAAAATGCAACTAGTGAAAAAGGCAGAGAGCAACTGACTGAGGGATGTCCAACACCAACTGACACACCTACAACACAACCCCTACACCTAAGGCTCAGGAAACATGATGCAAGAGAGAATAGAAAGATTGTAAGAGCCAGAGGGTCAAAATGTCTGCTGCATGATAGTGTCTTCTATAGATGACAGGGAGACTGCATGGTGAAATCTCTACATTCTGGTCACCTAAGCATCACCTGGGAAATGACAATACCAACTGATATGTCAACATGGGTGGGGGAACTCTCATGAGGTTTCAACCCTAAATAAAGAGCTATAGGTAATTAATTGTAACTGAGACTAAATCAGTCTTTTTCAGGGAACATGTCCTCTTACAGGTTGTCAGTCATGATGTTGAAACTGTATGGGTATAGCGTATATACCACATAGAAGACACAATCTCACTGTGAATTTCCTGATCCTCTGACTCTCACAATTTTTCTGCTGCCTCTTCCATTAATGATTCCTGAACCTTGTATGGGAGTTCTTTTGTAGATGTATCTATGGAGACTGGCCTCCACGATTCTGCATTTTGATTGGTTATGGTTTTCTATAGTGGTCTCCATCTGTTGCAGAAAGAAGTTTCTTTGATTGAGGAATGAGGACTAAACTTCTCTGTGGGTAAAGAACACATACTTAGAATGTAGTTAGGGATTATGCTGGTTTAGTAAAATGACCATTGTAGATTCTTTTCCAAGATCCATGACTTCTCTGCCCCTGGATAATTGGCTAGGTTTCCAGTGCCAGACATGGTTTCCCTCTTGTTGAGAAGGTTTTAAGTCCAATTAGAGAGCTGGTGGTTACTTCCAAGGTATGTGTACCACTACTGAGCCCTTATCTGGCCTTCTTAGTCATCGATATGGTTGGTAAATATCATAGCTGAGTAGGACTGTTGGTTGCTTCCTGCTTTGGAAGTTTGTATGGCCCTGTTTCAGAAGTGCATGGAGTCTTCAGTACTAGGTGATAGGAAATTTCTTTATACCTCTTGAGGTGGTAGTGAGGGGGCAACAAAGGTCAATAGCAGTGAGATTTATATTTTGCAAGTCCCTTGAATATCACTGACCAACAATTCAAAAGAGGTGTTCTCATGTCAGGTATTGGGGTTTTGGTTAGATGATCTTTGGCTCTTAAAGAAAGCAACTACGTGGGAAAAGTTCATTTAAACTGTATTCTTACTTTTAAGTAGCTAATAGTATGACTCTTTATGCCATTTTTAGACATCCTTTTTTTTGTTATTTTTCCCTCCCTTCTTCTTCTTCTGTATTTACATCCATCCCAGACCTTATCAAACTCTCATGCTCCCATTTTCCTGATAACACTTCACACACCATGTTATTGCCCTTTGCTATCTTCTGTCCTTCCTCTATATTTACCTCCCTGGCCCCTTCCTAAAACTCCTGCTCTTTCCTACATCCTTGGTAAGATCACCTCTATCCTCCTTGGATTTATTTTTACCCCCACCACGTCATTTTTAATTCCCTGCTTTCTGTAGTTATTTCTTAATAAAGATGTACTCATATCTGAAGATTTAGATCTAAGACCCTCCGATGAGAGAACATTCAATGTTTGTCTTTCAGGGTCTGGGTCAGCTAGTCTAGTATGATCTTTTTTTAGTCCTATCTATTTATCTGCAATATTCATGATTTTATTTTTCTTCATAGCAGAACAGTATTTCATAGTATTCATAGTACAATATTCATTTCCTAGCTATAGAGCAGCAACGAACATGGATGAGCAAACATTTGTGAAGTAGGATATAGAGTCCTGTGGGCATATGCTAAGGGGTGGTATATCTGAGTCATATGATAGATTTATTTTTACACTTTTTAAGGATCCTCCACATACATTTTCATAATGGCTAAACCAGTTTGCAATTCCATCAACAGTGAATGAAGGTTCCTTTGCCCGCACCTCCTCTCCAGCATTTGTTCTCAGTTGTTCCGTTGATATTTCCCACTCTGGTTGCTGTAAGATAAAATCATCTATTTGCTTTGATCTAACATTTTATATTTCTAGTGACAATGATTTTTTTTGGTTTGGCTTTGGTTTTCTGGTTTTTCTTTTGTCTTATTTTAGATATTTCTTAGTCACTTTTTTTTTTGTTTGTTTTGAGAATTCTCTATTCAAATCCCAGGCCTATTTTTCAAATATGTCATTTGTTTTGTTTTGTTTGAATTGTTTATATATCTTCTATATTAATTGTCTATCTAGATGTACAGCTGACAAAGAGTGTCTCCCATTCTGTGAGGCATCCTGTCACCCTAATTGTTTCTTTAACTGTGTAGAAAATTTTTAGTTCTATGAAGTCCCACTTGTCAATGTTGACATTGTTTTCTGAGCAAATAGAATCCTATTCAGGAAGCCCTTTCCTACCTATATCATGTAAGGTACTGCCTAAGTTTATGTCTGAATGATGTTGCTTTTATTACTATAGCTGTGTATCTTAAGACCTGGTATGATAATCCATTGTTATCTAGCCATGTAATATAATGTAGCATTGTTCTGTTTGTTCAGGATTGTATTGGCTATATGGGGGTCTTTTGTCATTCCATATGAGTTTTAGTATAGTTTTTCTATTTTTGTGAAGAGTAAAATAGGAATTTTGATTGAGATTGCACTGAATCTGTAAATAATTTTTGGTAGAATTGTCATTTTTCACAAAGCTAGTTCTCCCATTCTGTGAGCATGGGATGCCTTTCCATTTTCTATTGTCTTCCTAATTTCTTTCTTCAGAGATTTGAAGTTTTCATTGGAGACATCCTTCACCTCCTTGGCTAAGTTTATTTCTAGATACTTTATTTTCTTTAAGATTATTATGATTAAATGTGTGCCCATAATCTCCTTTTCACATGTTTGTTTGTCTAAAAAAAAAAAAAAAAGCTGTTGATTTGCACAAGTTGATTCTGTATCCTGCCATATTTCTGAATTTATTCATCATTTTTAGAAATTTTCTGGTAGAATTTTGAGAGTCTCTAATATATACCACAATGGAATCTGTAAATCGAGATAGTTTGACTTCTTTCCAGTTTGCATCCCTTTATTTAGCATTATTGCTTCTTGGAGAATGAAATTGAAAACAATGGGTATAGTGGGCAGTCTTGACCCATTTCTGACTTCAGTGAAATTGCTAAACACATTTCTTCTTTATAATGATGTTGATTATTGATTTCTCATGTCTATCTTTTATTGTGTTGGGATATGTTCCCTCTAGTTCTACATTTTCTTTTATTATGTAGGCATGTTGGATTTTATCAAAGATGTTTTCTGAATCTATTAAGATGACCATGTGATTTTTTTCCCCTTTGCATGAATTTATGTAGTATATTAGATTTGTTGACCTGTGTATATTGAACTATCCCTGCATTTCAGGGATAAAGCAAAATTGGTCATGGTGGCTAGTCTTTTTGATGTACATCTATATTCTGTTGTGGATATTTTAGACTACTATTCATTTAACAATATTGGCCCACAATCTTCTTTTTGTTATTGTTATTGTGTCTTTATCTGGTTTTGGTACTAGAATGAGACTGGCTTCATAAAAGAAGCATAGAAGTGTTTCTTCTGTTTCTATTTCTTTGAATAGTTTAAGAAGGATTAGCTGTAGATTATTATTTTAATGTCTGCTAATATTTTACTGTGAATCTATCTTGCTCTGGACATTTGGGGGGGGCTTGAGGATTTTTAATTATGATCTTTTCGTTTTTTAATTTTTTTTTTCGAGACAGGGTTTCTCTGTGTAGCCCTGGCTGTCTTGGTACTCACTCTGTAGACCAGGCTAGCCTCGAACTCTCCAACTCAGAAATCCGCCTGCCTCTGCCTCCCAAGTGCTGGGATTAAAGGCGTGCGCCACCACCGCCTGGCTTGATTTTTTTTTTAAGTTAGTTTAGATTGTTGAATTCTCCTTGTTTTACTTTTCAAGGTTTGGCTGAATCTATAAATTTGCCCATTTATTTTAGGTTTTCCAGCTTAGAGGAATACAAGTTTTAAAAATATGTTTTAAAATAATCTGAATTTTTTGTGATATCTGCTATAATTGTTTACCTGTTCATTTTTTATTCTGTTGATCTGGGCTCTTTCTTCTTTCTTTTAGTTAGTTTGGAAAGGGGCCTGTTAATGCTGTTTATCTTCTTAAAGAACCAGCTCCTAAATTCATTTATTTCATTTATTTTTTGCTTTTTTCTATTACACTGATTTCTGCTCTGATTTTTATTATTTCTTGCCAGAAAATGGGTTTGGATTTTCTTTGTTCTTGTTTTCCCTTGCAAGAATTTTTTGCCAATAATTATTCTTTTAACTTAAAATAGTTTTTTTTTCATATAATATATTCTGATCATGGTTTACTTTTCCCCAGTTCCTCCTAGAGACTCCCCACCTCCCCACCCACCCAACTCCACAAATTCGTTCTGTCTCTAGTTAGAAAATAATCAGGAAAATGAAGTAGAATGTTTTTTTAAACTACTACTACAGGGCATGAAGCATCCAGACTAATTTTAAAAAGAGAAACAGACATACTGCTTACATAGCAAGATAAGGGATGACTCAATGTTTTCTCCAATCAGTCTTGCATATGCCCAGCTTGCAGCTTCACCAGAAATAAGCCTTACATAGGAGGAGCTTTGCATGGCAGGAATCACTGAACTTCTGTTGAGTCTTTGGAGGGTGTTCCCGCTCCTGCCCTAAGAGAAAAGAAGAACTGCAGGATCAACAGAGTCATTAAGAGTTCGCCTAGGCTTATCTTGACCACAACAGAATTGTTCAAAAATGAGCAAACTGTCTGTAATTCACATGAATAAAACAAGGCCTCCTGCAGCAGGACCTTTAGTTTCAGCTGCATATGTTTTTTGGAGTTCCTTATAACTGGACTGAAATTTCTCTAGAATAAAATTTTTAAAACATCCACAGTGCACTCAGGATTGCCAGAAAAGGACTGCTTGGCTGATAGGTCCCTGTGTATGTAAGACAACAAGTATTTCTCTTGCCTAGTTTATCAGGGAATGCTCTCTGCCAAGCTTAAAGACTGATGATAATTAGAAACAACACAGGAAGTGAGAACGTTTCTAATGTTCCCCAGAAAAATGATAGTACTACAACCTTCAAGAAACCCCTTAACGCTGTGGGAAAGAACTCTGAAAACATGAGTTCATGAATATATAAACTATGCAAAATGTAAAGATACAATATGAATTGTACGATGGACTTCATAGACATGAAAGAAACGAAGCAGCTGCACTAATGCATCAGCAACAGAAAAGGAATAGTTAAATAAAACAAGGCTTGTGGGTCAAGTAATAATGGAGTACCAGGAAATGAAGGGGTTGTGGTTTCAAGGTGTGATCCACCCAGCTAAGCTTATTGCTTGTATTCACAAAGGCAGGCAGATCTCTGAGATCAAGGTCTACAGAGCAAGTACCAGGACAGCAAATCTTAAGGTAGTAAAGAAGTTGGAAATCAGAAAGTTAACTTTCTCACAAAAAAATAGCCTCTATGTCTAGATTTGGCAATCAGAAGCACTGTGCCCAACAAACCACATAGGACTTGCTCTGTTAAAAATATACTTGCTGTCTTTTTCTAAGTATAAAGACACTAAGGTCACAAAATGTTTATTTGATTTGTGAGAGAATCAAAGGCTAACATGGGTTAAATGATTGAAATGATATGTAAAGAGCCTGGACTTTGGTCTTCATGAGCTGAACTATCTAGAGAGCTATCATAGCTCTTTTAGAATTTTTTTCTAGCAGATTTTCTGACTTTAGTTGGAAAATTCAAGAGCTATTTAGAGAGCTAACACAGCACCTTTAAAATTTTGTCTAACATGTTTTCTGTCTTTGGTCAGAAAACTCAAGAGCTATACAGAGACCTGTTACAGCTCTTTTACAATTTTTCTAGCAGGTTTTCTAACTTTGGACAGAAAACCCATGAGCTACCTAGAGAGCTGTCTAGTAAGCTGTCTGGAGCAGACCACAGAGCTATCAGCTTGCACCAATCAATAACTTCAAGTAGTTTCTACTGTCATTCCCAAACACCTCTTCCTCAGGAATCCCAAGAAAACAAAATCAAAACTACAAAAAAATTTTAAAAGAAAAAAAGAAGGAAGGAAGGAAGGAAGGAAGGAAGGAAGGAAGGAAGGAAGGAAGGAAGGAGGGAAGGAGGGAAGGAAAGAAAGGAAGAAAGGAAGAAAGGAAGAAAGGAAGAAAGGAAGAAAGGAAGAAAGGAAGAAAGGAAGAAAGAAAGAAAGAAAGAAAGAAAGAAAGAAAGAAAGAAAGAAAGAAAGAAAGGAAAGCTTACAATAAGATCTCACATGAATTAACATTCTGTGTTGTTTGACTTCACCAAATAAAATATTTACACAGAGATCTATGGCTGTAAAGAAATTAAACCTACATTTAGCTCCTAAGAATACGTCTTTGCCATCGGGATGGCCCTCATGCCTCACTGGACAACAACAGGGGGACTGGAGCCATTACAAGGTCCCCTTCAATTACTGGAGGTCAGGCCTCTATCCCCGCCTTCGCAAGATTATATTTGCCACAGCCCTTCTATACTTAGAGAAGGGAGGAGATGTCAGGGGCAGCCCTGCTTACACACTGAAGACCTAAAATCAGCCATAGGCCTAAAATCAGCAATAGGCCTGCCATACATGTATACTAACACCAAGTCTTGGGTCTCAGTGAAAAAACATTGAAACAGATGACTATAAGCTATTGTAAGTAGGCAGCTTTTGTGGAAATTTACCAGCCCGAGTAGTCATAGACCTTGTAAATAGGTAGCCTTGGCAGACAATACCAACTTAGATAAGGACAAGTGAGTCATAGGCAGAGTCATAGTGACCTGTCCCCTGAACCTTCACCCAGCCGATACCTGGATCTGAAAGATATCTGTATTCCCCCTGAACACCCACACTCCAGTGTCATTCCCTTCCCCACATCCTGCCTTTCTGTGTTTATAACCCCTGTGTGAATGAATTACGATTTGAGGAAAAATAAAAAAATAAAAGAATACGTCTTTGCTAAAAATTTAAAAATACTTTGACGTGTGTGTGTGTGTGTGTGTGTGTGTGTGTGTGTGTGCAAATATGTGTGTATAGCTGAGAGAAGTTGTTCAGTTCATGAGACTGGATGGTCGTTTTAGCATTTCTTACTTGGAGCTCAAGACACAGGGAGGTCCTAGAGAGCTGCCAGTTTTCAGTCTTTGTTGCAATATCAGAGAAGTAGGTTCTAACACCAATAAAGGAATGGTCAAAAACAGATAAATGAACTTACCAGTGAGAGTGAGGGCAAGTAAGCAAAAAGGAAACACTTCCTTTTTCCATGTCCCTTTTATGTGGGCTGCTACCAGAAGGTGTGGCCCAATTTAAGTTGATTCTCCCACCTTAAATAACCTAATGAAGAAAACTCCTTCATAGGCATGTTCAGCTGCTTGGGTTTTAGTTAATTGAAGTGTCCGGATGGTAGGATACCCAGGGGTCCCCCATCTGCTCAAAGGAAAAGGGGAGAGGGGAAGGGAAAAATTGTGGGAAGGGGGTGACCAGGAGGAGGGTAGTGAACAAGATGTAAAGTGATGTAATTCTGAAATATGTTTCTTGATCTTCCCCCCTTGCAGCTTTTAATATACTTTCTTTGTTCTATACATTTAGTGTATTATCATGTACTCAGATGAATTTCTTTTCTGATCTAGTCTATTTGATGTTCTGTATGCTTCTTGTACCCTGATAGACATGTCCTTTTTTAAAAGAGTAGGAAATTTTTCATCTAGGATTTTATTGAAAATATTTTCTGTACTTTTAACCTGGGCTTCTTCTTCCCCCTCCTCTATTCCTGTTCTTAGAATTGGTCTTTTCTTGGTATCTAAGACTTCCTGGATGTTTTATGTCATAATTTTTTTCTTTTAGGTTTAATGTTTTCTTTACCAAAGGTATCCATTTCTTCTATTGTGTCTTCAATACCTGAGATTCTCTCTCTTTTTCTTTCCTACTCTATTGGTAAGTATTGACTCTAAGGTTCCTCCTGTTTATGTTTCTAAATTTTCATTTCCAGAATTCTCTCAGTTTCAGTTTCCTTTATTGATTCTATTTCATTTTCAGGTCTTAAACTGCTTTCTTTTAAAAAAAATTTTATTAGATACTTTACTTACATTTCAGATATAATCCCCTTTACCCATTTCCCTCCCACCCAGGAACCTTATATCCCATCCTCCCTCCTCCTACTTCCATGATGATATGCCCTCACCCACCCTCCCACTCCCATCTCCCCACCCACGATTTCCTCCACACTGAGGCATCCAGCCTTGACTGGACCAAGGACTTCCTCACCCACCTATGCCTGACAATGTCATCCTCCCCTATATAGAGAGCTGGAGCCATGAGTCCCTCCCTATGTGCTCCCAGCTTGGTGGTTTAGACCCTGGGAGCTCTGGTTGGTTGGTGTTGTTGCTCTCCCCATGGGACCACAAACCCTTTCAGCTCCTTCAGTCTTCTCTCTCATTCCTCGATTGGTAACCCCATGGTCAGCGCAACGGTTAGCTGTGAGCATCTGCCTCTGTATATTTCAGGCTCTGGCAGACCTCTAAGGAGACAGCTATATCAAGCTCCTGTCAGCATGCACTTCCTGGCATCCACATCAACGTCTACCTTTGGTGACTGCAAAAGGGATGGATACCCAGGTGGAGCAGTCTCTGGACGGCCCCTCCTTCAGTTTCTGTCCCACACTTTGTTTCCATATTTGCTCCCATGAGTATTTTGTTACTCCTACTAAGAAAGAAAAAAGCACCCACACTTTGGTCTTCTTTGTTCTTTACCTTTATGTGGTCTGTGAGTTGTATCTTGGATATTGCAAGCTTTTGGGCTAATACCCAATTATCAGTGAGTAAATACCATGTGTGTTCTTTGTGATTCGGTTACCTCACTCAGGATATTTTCTAGTTCCATCCATTTACCTAAGAATTTCTCGAATTCATTGTTTTTAATAGTTGAGTAATACTCCATTGTGCAAATGTACCATATTTTCTAGTTCCATTCATTTACCTAAGAATTTCTACAATTCATTGTTTTTAATAGCTGAGTACTCCATTGTGCAAATGTATCATATTTTCAGTATCCATTTCTCTGTTGAAGGATATCTGGGTTCTTTCCAGCTTCTGGCTATTATAAATAAGGCTGCTATGAACATAGTGGAGCATGTGTCCTTGTTATATGTTGGAGCATCTTCTGGGTATATGCCCAGGAGTGGTATAGCTGGGTCCTCAGGTAATGCTATGTCCAATTTTCTGAGGAACCGCCACACTGATTTCCAAAGTGGTTGTACCATGTTGCAGTCCCACCAACAATGGAGGAGTGTTCCTCTTTCTCCACACCCTCACCAGCATCTGCTATCACCTGAATTTTTGATCTTGGCCATTCTGAGTGGTGTGAGGTGGAATCTCAGGGTTGTTTGGATTTGCATTTCCCTGATAACAAGTGATATTGAACATTTCTTTAGGTGTTTATCAGATATTTGAGTTTCCACAGTTGAGAATTCTTTGTTTAGCTCTGTATCCCATTTTTAATAGGGTTATTTGGTTGTCTGGAGTCTAATTTCTTGAGTTCTTTGTATATATTGGATATTAACCCTCTATCAGATGTAGGATTGGTAAAAATCTTTTCCCAATCTGTTGGCTGCCATTTTGTCCTATTGAAAGTGTCCTTTGAGATCTGAATTCTTGCTTAGGCTGCGAGGCTAAGCACTGCAAGGGAATATCAATAAAAGTTAAAAATATATCTCTGGGTTCCCTGAGGGACAAGCCTGACTGCATAGGGGTTGATGTCAAAAGCATCCCCTCTCCGGGAAAAAGACAACAGGAGGGGTATGGCCCTCATGCCTCACTGGACAACAACAGGGGGACTGGAGCCATTACAAGGTCCCCTTCAATTACTGGAGGTCAGGCCTCTATCCCCGCCTTCGCAAGATTATATTTGCCACAGCCCTTCTATACTTAGAGAAGGGAGGAGATGTCAGGGGCAGCCCTGTTTATACACTGAAGGCCTAGAATAAAAGGCATAAAATCAGCAATAGGCCTGTCATACATGTATACTAACACCAAGTCTTGGGTTTCTGTGAATAAACACTGAAACAGATGGCTATAAGCTATTGTAAACAGGCAGTTTTTGTGACAATTTACTAGCCTGAGTAGTCCTAGACCTTGTAAATAGGTAGCCTTGGCAGATATTACCAACTTAGATAAGGACAAGTGAACCATAGGCAGAGTAATAGTGACCTGTCCCCTGAACCCTCACCCAGCCGATACCCTGTTCTGAAAAGTATCTGTATTCCCCTGAACACCCACGCTCCAGTGTCATCCCCTTCCCCACGTCCTACCTTTTTTTGTTTATAACCTCTGTGTGAATGAGTATAAATTACAATTTGAAAAAAACATAAACTATATATATATATAAAAGAAACTGTCCTTTGCCTTACGGAAGCTTTGCAATTTTATGAGGTCCCATTTTATCAATTTTTGCTCTTAGAACATAAGCCATTGGTGTTCTGTTCAGGAACTTTTCCCCTGTGCCTAGGTATTTGAGGGTCTTCCCCACCTTCTCTTCTATTAGTTTCTGTGCATCCCTGGTTTTATGTGAAGGTCCTTTATTCACATGGACTTGAGCTTTTTACAAGAAGATAAGAATGAATGAATTTTCATTCTTCTACATGCTGACCTCCAGTTGAACCAGCACCATTTGTTGAAAATGCTCTACTTTTTTCACTGGACAGTTTTAGCTCCTTTGTCAAAGATCAAGTGACCATAGGTGTGTGGGTTCATTTCTGGATCTTCAATTCTATTCCATTGATCTTGCTGCCTGTCTCTGTACCAATACCATGCAGTTTTTATCACTATTGCTTTGTAGTACAGCTTGAGGTCAGGGATGGTGATTGCCCCAGAAGTTCTTTTATTGTTGAGAAGAGTTCTGGCTATCCTGGCTTTTTTGTTATTTCAAATGAATTTGCAAATTGCTCTTTCTATCTCTATGAAGAATTGATTTGGAATTTTGATGGAGATTGCATTGAATCTGTAGATTGCTTTTGGCAAGATGGCCATTTTTACCATATTAATCCTGCCAATCAACGAGCATGGGAGATCTTTCCATTTTCTGAGATCTTCTTCGATTTCTTTCTTCAGAGACTTGAAGTTCTTGTCATACAGATCTTTCACTTGCTTGGTTAGATTCACACCAAGGTATTTTATATTATTTGCAACTATTGTGAAGGGTGTCATTTCCTTAATTTCTTTTTCAGTCTGCTTATGTTTCATGTAGAAGAAGGCTACTATTTGAATTGATTTTATAACTAGCCACTTTGCTGAAGTTGTTTATCAGGTTTAGGAGTTCTCTGGTGGAAGTTTGGGGATCACTTAAGTATACTATCATATCATCTGCAAATAGTGAAATTTTGACTTCTTTTTTTCCTATTTGTATCCCTTTGACTTCCTTTTATTGTCTAATTGTTCTGGTTAGGACTTCCAGTACTATATTGAATAGGTAGAGAGAGAATGGACAGCTTTGTCTGGTCCCTGATCTTAGTGGGATCACTTCAAGTTTCTCTCTGTTGAGTTTGATGTTGGCTACTGGCTTGCTGTATATTGCTTTTACTATCTTTAGGTATGGGCCTTGAATTCCTGATCTTTCCAAGACTTTTATCATGAAGGGATGTTGAATTTTATCAAATGCTTTCTCAGCATCTAGTGATATGGTCATGTGGTTTTTTTTTAGTTTGTTTATATAGTGAATTATGTTGATGGATTTCTGAATATTGAATCATGCCTGCATTCCTGGGATAAAGTGTACTTGATCATGATGGATGATTGTTTTGATGTGTTCTTGGATTCTGTTTGTAAGAATTTTATTGAGTATTTTTGCATCAATATTCATAAGGGAGATTGGTCTGAAGTTCTCTTTCTTTGTTGGGTCTTTGTGAGGTTTAGGTATGAGTGTGATTGTGGCTTCATAGAATGAACTGGGCCGTGTTCCTTCTGTTTCTATTTTGTGGAATAGTTTGAAGCTAATTGATATTAGGTCTTCCTTGAAGGTCTGATAGAACTCTGCACTAAAACCATCTGGTCTTGGGCTTTTTTTCTTGGTGGGGAGACTTTTAATGACTGCTGCTATTTCTTTAGGGGTTATGGGACTGCTTAGATGTTTTATTTGCTCCTGATTTAACTTTGGTACCTGGTATCTGTCTAGAAAATTGTACATTTCATCCAGATTTTCCAGTTTTGTTGAGTATAGATCTGATGATTTTTTTAATTTCCTCAGTTTCTGTTGTTATGTTTTCAATTCTGATTTTTATTAATTTGGATACTGGCTCTCTGCCCTCTGATTAGTCTGGCTAAGAGTTTATCTATCTTGTTGATTTTCTCAAAGAACCAGCTCCTGGGTTTGTTGGTATTTTGTATAGTCCTTTTTGTTTCCACTTGGTTGATTTCAGCCCTGAGTTTGATTATTTCCTGCTGTCTACTCCTCTTGAGTGTATTTGTCTCTTTTTGTCCTAGAGCTTTTAGGTGTGCTGTCAAGTCGTTACTGTATGCTCTCTCTAGTTACTTTTAGTAGGCACTTAGAGCTATGAATTTTCCTCTTAGCACTGCTTTCATGGAGTCCCACAAGTTTTGGTATGATATGTCCTTATTTTCCTTAAATTCTAAAAAGCCTTTAATTTCTTTCTTATTTCTTCCATGAACAAGTTATCATTGAGTAGAGCATTTTTTAGTTTCCACGTGTATGTGGGCTTTCCATTGTTTTTGTCATTATTGAAGAACAGCCTTAGTATGTGGTGATCTGATAGGATACAAGGGGTTATTTCAATCTTTTTGTATCTGTTGAAGCCTGTTTTGTGACCAATCATATGGTCTATTTTGGAGAAGGTACCATGAGGTGCTGAGAAAAAGTTATATTCTTTTGTTTTAGGATGAAATGTTCTATAGATATCTGTTAAATCCATTTGGTTCGTAACTTCTGCTAATTTCATTGTGTCTCGGTTTAGTTTCTGTTTCCATGATCTGTCCATTGCTGAGAGTGGGGTGTTAAAATCCTCCACTATTATTGTGTGAGGTGCACTGTATGCATTGAGCTTTAGTAAAGTTTCTTTTATGTATGTGGGTGCCCTTGCATTTGGAGAATAGATGTTCAGAATTGAGAGTTCATCTTGGTAGATTTTTTCTTTGACAATTTAGAAGTGTCCTTCCTTATCGTTTTTGATTAATTATTTTTGAAAGTCTATCTTATTTGATATTAGAATGGCTACTCCAGCTTGTTTCTTGGAACCATTTCCTTAGAAATTTTTTTCCATCCTTTTACTCTTAGGTAATGCCTGTCTTTGTCACTGGGGTGCGTTTCTTGTATGCAGCAAAATTCTGGGTCCTGTTTATGTATCCAGTCTGATAGTCTGTGTCTTTTCATTGGAGAACTGAATCCATTGATGTTAAGAGACATTAAGGAAAAATGATCGTTGCTTCCTGTTATTTTTGTTATTAGAGGTGTAATTATGTTTGTGTAGCTATCTTCTTTGGTTGTTGTTTGAAGATTACTTTCTTGCATTTTCTAGGTTGTACTTTCCCTCCTTGTGTTGGAGTTTTCCGTCAATCATCCTTTGAAGTGCTGGGTTTGTGGAAAGATACTGTGTAAATTTGGTTTTCTCATGGAATGTCTTGGTTTCTCCATCTATGGTAATTGAGAGTTTTGCTGGGTATAGTAGTCTGGGATGGCATTTTGTTCTCTTAGGTCTGTATGATATGTGTCCAGGATCTTCTGGTTTTCATAGTCTCTAGTGAGAAGTCTGGTATAATTCTGATAGGTCTGCCTTTATAGGTTACTTGACCTTTTTCCCTTACTGTGTTTAGTAGTTTTTCTTTGTTTTGTGCATTTGATGTATTGATTATTATGTGATGGGAGGAATTTCTTTTCTGGTCTAGTCTATTTGGCATTTGTTCTGTATGCTTCTTGTACGTTTATGGGCATCTCATTCTTTAGGTTAGGGAAGTTTTCCTCTATAATTTTTTTGAAGATGTTTACTGGCCCTTTAAGTTGGAAATCTTCACTCTCATCTATACCTATTATCCTTAGGTTTGGTCTTCTCATTGTGTCCTGGATTTCCTGGATGTTTTGGGTTAGGAGCTTTTTGCATTTTGCATTTTCTTTGATAGTTGTGTCAATGTTTTCCAAGGTATCTCCTGAACATGAGATTCTCTCTTTTATCTCTT
>NW_021627800.1:0-35990 GCF_004785775.1 Grammomys surdaster
AAGGAAGGAAGGAAGGAAGGAAGGAAGGAAGGAAGGAAGGAAGGAAGAAAGGAGAATAAACTTTTTCCTAACTGATCTTTTTTTCTAGGTTTGCTGAAGCTCGCTGAGCTCCTTCCATTCTCCACCAAACAGTGACTTGTCACCCCTGTATACTTGCATGAGTGACTGGTTCACTCCAACATCCTGCCAGCAAACAATAGGAATGTGGAAAGAGCTAAGAGGCTCTGCCTAGAGTCCACAAATGAGGCTCTCTGGAAGGGTGATTCTCCTGCAGAACCTGCTTTCTCTGACTGAAACCTATTCAGTAAGACTGTTTGTTCCTGACCTCCCGACCTTTGACACTGATCTGTCCTAAAGAGGATGCCAATATATTGTGTGTCAAGTTTATGTTGGAAAGCCAGAGCACAGGGTCCCCATTTCTGTATTATAAACAATGCCTTATGTCAAAGTTTGATAAACATGAAATCACATTTTCAAAGGTTAAAAAACAAGTGTCAGTCAGTCAAAAATAGTTGACCACTGTGAGGATCTCACTGGTTGACCTTGAATCCTCCATGACTCTGAGGTCACTGAGATGTCATTAGCGAAAGACTTTCTGATCCATTCATGAGACACTTACTTCTTTGATTGTGATCTTGACATTAGAAACAATTTCAAGCTGTCCATCTTCAAACACCTATCTTTTGAATTAAAACATAACTCTATAAGAGAATCTGCAATGAACTAATAACTCTCGTGTCTTCAAGTTGATATTAATAGAAATTAAGCGTGCCTATTGATTGAGACACAGAGCCCGATTTCAATGCAAGCTAAGATTCAGCATAAGAGATAAGAAATAAAAGAGAAACAAAGAAACATTTGATTTACCACACATTCCCTTTCTACCTTCAATATGCATTTATATATATTTATATTTATATATATATATATATATAAAGTAATATATAAAGTAAATATTACATTATAACTGTACAACACTTAAATACTGTATTTAGTTATACAATATGATGCCCAAATATATTAACATTATCCAAAACTTTCCTTGACAGGTTGTTAGTATTAAACATAGCCCAAGATGGGCTTACTCTGTCTGCATAGTAGAAAGTATCATGTACAATTCTTAATTCTTTCCTAGAAATATAGAATTGTGTTTACTGTTTTTTGTTTCTAATGGTTGATTGGTTTTACGCTCCTGGGGTAAAAAAAGAAAGAGAAGATAGAACTTAATTTGCATATTCCTTTCTTCTGTTTTTCCAAGTACCAAAGTTATGAGTAACAGGAATATTTTAGATGAATGTCACATACCTGCTGTGGTCATTCACAATGATCCTCTTGGTGTTTTTCATCCTTTAAAAATTAGCATTCAGCTTATAATCTCCCTACACATATACAATGGCTATAAGATATTTTTATATTTTATATAAAATATATTATTCTGTTTCTACTTTAAAGGAATGTGATCTCTACTTTCTGTAGTGTTGTGCAGAAGTGCAGGGTCATAGATGTGAGTTCTGTTCCTAAATATTTGTTTAGTTTTCAGTGATTCTTTTTCAGCCATGAGAGCTTCAGTAACAGGCTTTCCACCTCTGTGAAGTAAAACTGTAAATCTGGGCAGCTCATTTAGCCACCAGAACTCTTTACCCCAGGACACTAAGTGCCTTTGTACACTTCCTTACTGATGTTTGTTGAGAGTTAAGATGCACCCTGGATTAAAGCCCAGCCCTTAAGCCTTGTGTTCAGCTGTGCTAGCTAGCCTTGCACCCAGTGGCAAGGGCACTATGTGACAGATCTATTGTTCTGCAGTAGCAGGACATTGTCCCAGTACATGAACACATGCAAACTACTCAGGAAGGCCTTTGAATATTTAAGGCAGGACACTAGTGGCTCATCCCAGTGGGAACCACAGAAAAGGGAAACCTGATTAAATTTAATGTCATTGTCACTTTTTTTTTCCATTGGGAAGAATTATATAGGTAGCCATAGCTACCACACTGTTCAGACAGCATGACCACAATATTCCCCCTCTGAGGTTGGCGTCAGGACTGAATTATTCACTCGAAGAATGTGATTCATTGCTGGATGTGGTTCTTACAAGATTAAAAGAGTCATCAATACATAAAACGCACACACGCACTTCAGGAGCAAAAGTTATACCAGACACTAATCAGGCTTTGTTCATACAAGCAAACAAACAAACAAAAAAACCAAGATGTATAAATTACTGATGTAGTTTGGCATAATTCGGACTGTGAACCAGATTTCTTTCTTGGCTGTCTAAAAAAAAAAAAATCAATATAAAAAATCAATTTGATGTTAAAGGAGTTTTAGTCTAAACTGCTGGAGAAACATAAAGACAAAATCTTACTATTCTATTCTCTTTAAAGGGAGACTGCAGCTGAATGTGGACGTATGCCTTTCCATGGTGCACAGCGTCTCTGGGCATCCTTTCTAATTAAAACGGTTTTCAGGAACAAGTAAACATGTGGTAACTAAGGGACGTTCACTCTCTGCTGGGCTTTACTGAAACCAACTCTCTTATGGCTCTAAACTCATAAGTACTTTTTTTTTTTAAAGATTTATTTATTTATTATATATGAATACACTGTAGCTGTCTTCAGACACACCAGAAGAGGGCATCAGATCTCATTACAGATGGTTGTGAGCCACCATGTGGTTGCTGGGATTTGAACTCAGGACCACTGGAAGTGCAGTCAGTGCCCTTAACCACTAAGCCATCTCTCCAGCCCCTCATAAGTACTTTTAATCTAGTTAAATTTAATGTGTGTGTGTGCGCGCGCATGCTTTAAACAAGACTATAAAA
This sequence comes from Grammomys surdaster, assembly GCF_004785775.1. Taxonomy (NCBI): domain Eukaryota; kingdom Metazoa; phylum Chordata; class Mammalia; order Rodentia; family Muridae; genus Grammomys; species Grammomys surdaster. The sequence goes on from NW_021627800.1 coordinate 2,822, forward strand.
ACTTAAAACTTTCCATCTCTTAAAAGTTTCCATCTCTCATTATCTCATACAGAAAACATTCTACCCTGTTCTTTAGCCACGTGGGCTGAAGTTCTTTGATATCATCAGACTGTTTAGTGTTTTGTGGTTTTGATTTTGATTTTTGTTTTTTGTTTGGTTGTTGTTGTTGTTTGGTTTTTTAAAAAACTTGCCCTTCCTCTTTAAAAGGCCACAAGAACTGAAGGTAAGACTCTCCACCAAGGAAGTAATTTGTGGCTTCAGAACAACTCAGGGAACAGCTAGTCACTGAAAGCCTTGTCACTTGAGTGTCCCTTGCTGGAGGATGTAATATGAAAGGGACTCGAACTCAACTGTGTTAATTGTAGGCATAAGTCTGGAACTCAGCTCCCACTGTTAGAAACAGCCTTCTGAAGTCTCAGGAGACACACTGGGCAATGGAATTTCTGGTCTCTCTCATCAGGGATAGATGACCCCTCTCTGAAAAAACTCTTGGGAGAAGCTATTGTTTCTTACACCTGCCTTATAGATCTACAGAGGACTCTCGTCTGTACACTACACACTTGGGCAGCTTGAAAACACTAAGTCATTTGTATCACAAGCATCATGGTAAAGCATTTCTCCTTTATGGTCACCTTGGGAAAAGTGTACATGACTATCTTTGTTTATTTTTATCATCTTGGTAGTGATTACACAGAGAGGGAGACAGACAGACAGACAGACAGACAGACAGACAGACACATAGAGACAAAGACAGAAAGAGAAAGAGGAAGATAAAAAGAAAGAGACAGAGCGAATATGTCACAGTGGCTTATGCCTGCACATCCAGCTCTTGGGAGGATAAATCAAAAAGATTAAAGTGAGTTTAAGTCCTGTCTAGCAATCATAAAAAGATCCAAATCAGCCAGAGGTGCAAAGCCTTATCCAATATGTATATATATATTGGACTCAAGAGATGGCTCAGCAGTTAATAGCACTGCTACTCCTGCAGAGAACCTGGGTTCATTTCCCCAGTGTTCCATGGCAGTTCACAACCATCTGTAACTCCAGTTTCAGGCTATCTGATGCCCTCTTCTGGTCTCTGTGAGCACCAGGCAAATAAATGGTACACAAACTGTCAGAACATTTATATACAAAGAAATAAAATATTTTAATTAGATATAAATATATTAACTAGATTTGAAAGAAGTTAATTTTCATTAAAATTTTACATTAGCTTCTGATAAAGTTTAATTTGACTCATGGGCTGAAGATACAAGTCAGTTTGTGGAGCGTTTGTCTAGTATGCACAAAACTCTGCTTCTGTCCCCAACTCTGCAGAGACCAAGCACAGTGGTACACACCTGTAAATCTAGCAGTCAGGAAGTATTGACAGAAGAGTCAGAAGTTCGAAGTCATCCTTGGCTATGTAGGATACCTGAGACTATTTGGAGCAGCATGAGGATATCTGTCTTGGGGGTTGGGGGAAAAGGGTATTGAGAGATCTGAGATGAAATCCTGTCTACATTTTCTAAGCAGTGTCTTTTTCTACCATCTGAAATTTGCTAATGTTAAATGCACACATCATAATTTTTCACTTTAAGAAGCTTCTATGCACAGATTCTAGATGCTAATCACTTAAAGCAGATGTCCAGGGAGGTGCCATCTTTTGAAAGTTGAGCTGATAACCATGTGATTCATACACAGACAACTGTAAGCACAGTGAGCTTCAGAGATGCGGCTCGGCCCCTGAAATGCCAAGGGATATTTTCCTCGGTGAAACATTGAACAATGTGCCTCCAACGAGAAACAGACAATGGCTTTCCTGAGGCTGGCGGTGTGGTCACGGTGATGATCTCCTCCTTTCTTCTTAATGGGAACCCGTACCAGAGACATGACAATGCTCATTCACAAAACTACAGTACGGAGAAGTTGGAGATGCGTCTTCTGCGATGTTTCTTTCTTCCATCTGCAGCTGGGGGGTTACAGCTGCTGGCTTTTTCTTTTCTCAGTTACCTGAATAGCTTTTCGCTTCTTAACTGTACCAGCTAGCTTTCCATTGTGGCCAAAGGACCAGTCAGAATATTTTAGTGTCTTTGGGCTTCTATGCTACCTTCCTTCTTTGAAACAGTTTGAAAGCTGGTTTTGTTATTTTCTTCTTGAAGCCCTTGATAGTGAGCTGAGATCCATGTAATATGCATAGTGGTAAGTAAAATAGTTATAAACAAAAATGAAAAATTTTAACTGAGGTCTACGTTTAAGATTTCCCATTTGGCCACCAACACCTGTAACTCCAGGACTTGGCAGGTGAAGGATCAGGAGTTCAAGCTCAGCCACGGCTACAGGAGACTTGTCTCAAAAGAAATAAAAGTTGCTAAAAAATGAAATTAGTAGCTAACAATAGTTTCTAGATATTGTAGCTACAAATGTTCATTATATTTTTTAAAAATTAGAAAAGATGTGGCAAACTAGACTTGGGCTCCCTGATTCAAGGTCAGTACTAGAAGTTGAAGAGGCATCTCTGACTTCTCTGAACTGTAGTATTTATGAATGACCATAGCTATTAAAACATCATTAACTTGAACATCTTAAATAATATATGATATATATGTTTATAATATCAATGGCGACCATTCATGAAAACTTTCCTAACTCCTGGGCACCATACATAATACTTTAGTCATCATATTAATTCTTTCATATTATGAGGCATATGCAAACATGCACACTATACATATGAAGTAACAGGATTTGTTGGCTATAGAGATGAGATGGCAGTCAAATAGGACTTGAACTTACAGCTTCTTGACAGAAACCATCTTGCTTTTATGTGCTGTGATGTACAGCCTTCCAAGCTTATAAGCACAACAAAACATTCATGATCTGTAGGTGTCTTAATATACTACAATTAAAACTTTGTCCTTTAGACAATATCTCCTTACATTTCCTTATATAACTTTTACTTTCATCATCAAATAGTACTTACTGGACAGTTGATGCTGAGTAGATCTTTTAACCTCTCAAATTTTCAACTCTCATCTCCAAAATGAGATAAATGAACTAAGTCCCCTAAAGTCTGTATCACATGGTCTCAGCTGCATAACAAGCTATGTGAAAACTCTGTTACTTACAAACAAAGTAACTATGGTTTTGTACATGAGAAATCTAGGCAGAATTCACATGATGATTCCTCTACATGTTAGATTGGACTCAATCATATGTCTAACATACCCGGCCATCTCAGTTTTCCAGGGAGTTAGGAAATTCTTGGCACCTAGAAACTTTAGTGAGAGTACTGGGTATGCTCACTGAAAAGCAGATGAGCCTACTTGTTCCTATGGTCAGATGGACTTCTGCTAAGCAACACAGGAAGGGGACCACAAATCTGATCACCCCACTAAGCTTGCCCAGGTTTATTCAAATGACGGTAAATGGACACTTTTGAAGAGTAATGACAGAGACAATTCCCAATGAGCCAAATGTCTATTTTCAGTCATATATGCTATCTGGTCTTGTTTCAAAGTGAATTATCAAGTTCAGTGATAAAGAAGTAGACCTCCTCTCTCTAACAGAAGAGCATAAGAAACGCGTCATCTGATTTAAAAAAGATTTGTAACTGCTTTGCAATCTACTTCAAGGACATTACCTGTCTGAAGATCAATGTTCTTCAGCTCATCTTCCCACTCTATCTACAGTGGTTTGAAAGAAAAATGTCCACAGTACTCATGAGCAATTGAATGCTTGGTGCTCAGTTGGTGGTGCTGTATGGGGAGGTGTGGTGCAGGAAGTACATCACTAGCGGAGAGGTTGGAGGGAGGGGAATGTCCCTTGCCATTTTCAAATTGTTGTCTTTGCTTTGTGCTTGCAGTTAAAGATGTGAACTTCAGCTTCCTACTCCTGCCAATATGAATGCCAATTGTCACATTACCTCCCTTCCCTAATGAACTCTCATCCCTCTGGAATCCCAACCTTCTATAAGTTGCCTTGGTCTTAGTGTTTTATCACAGAAACAAAATTAACTAACACACTATCCAAAAGACATCCATGGGAAAGGTACCACCAATGTCTTAGTTCTGGCTGCTATAATAAAATGTCATAAACCAAATGGTTCAAACCACAGAAATGTCTGTAAGCTGAAAATTGACAGATTGTAGTGATACCAGTGTACAGCTGGGTTCTAGTGAAAACCTTAACTCTGGTTTGTTAATCACATTCTCATTTGAGCCTCACATGATGCAGGATGCAGAAACTAGACAAGTGTTGTGTCTCTTCTTATGAAACTCCCAATCCATTCATTCATAAGGGCTTCAACATCATGACATAATCACCTCCCAAAGTCTTGTTACCATCACACTGGAGGGTCAGAAGTTCAAAATGCAAATCTGTGGGGAAAGCAAAAAAAAATCAACCTTCAGCCTAGGACCCAATCTGTGTGTGATCTGTGTGTGACTGCAGTGTCCTTAACAAGTAAAGGATACAGCTAGTTAACTTGTGCCAGATATGATTATTCCAACTTAGTATTTGTTTAGACCTCATGGAAAAAATGGACAAGGATTGTATTTGCTTTATTCACTTAGCTTTTGGTGAATTGAAAAATAAAAGTACATTCAAGAGTCAGCAGTATTACTTAGCCAGTGGATAAAGACACTTGTCATCCAATGACGAAAATGTGGTCACCTATGTCTGATCTCCAGAATCCTCTTAAAGTGGAAGAGAGAAAATAAACTCCACAAAACTGTCCTCTTACCTCCATAGGTGTCCTTTGACACGTTCTCCATTGCGTGCTTGACATACACCCCCCAACATTATATACATACATGCATAATGATAAATAAAATATTTTTAAACACATTCAATACTTGGATTCTGTTCACTGAGAAACAATATTAATGTAGTTCTGGGAATTGAACCCCTGAACTCATGCATACATTTTTCTTCAGTGTTGTAAGACTTCAGTGAAGTCGCAGAATTTACAGCACTTTGCTTTATGATTTTGATAAAGAGCTTTTGATAAGGGATCATTTCATTATAGTTAAAAAAACATCAATTTTTTTTTTTTATTCTTCAACTCTCAGGACTAAAAAACTTTGTCTTCTTAAGAAATTTCTAGCCGGACAGTGGTGGTGCACGCCTTTAATCCCAGCACTTGGGAGGCAGAGGCAGGCGGATTTCTGAGTTCGAGGCCAGCCTGGTCTGCAGAGTGAGTTCCAGGACAGCCAGGTCTATACAGAGAAACCCTGTCTCAAAAAAAAAAAAAAATTCTATAGTTCAATAAACATTTAAAAACAGGTGAGATAACTCATGTTTGTAATTCCAGCACTCAGGAGGCCAAGGCAGGAGGATTACCAAGAGTTCAGAGCCAACCTATGAGTTCCATGGCATCCTAGACTACACATAACAAGAACTTGTCTCAGGAGAAAAATAAACAACAACTACAAACAAAACAGCACACGAAATGACCACAAAAGGAACAGGAGTGTGTCACATGGTATCTACATTCATCTACACATTTCTTGAAGAACTAAGGAAATTGCTCTTCATAACAAGGCACTGCTTGATATAAATTTGTCACTGTCCTAGGGAGCAAAAGAGATAAATTGCCTTCTTGCTCTCAGCTGATGATCAGTGGTGATGTTAAAAAGTAAAAGTAAATTTGAGTCAAACCAAAATGTGAACAGCTAGACACCTAGCTTCTCCTTGGGCATTACTCCCTAGGGAATATTTTGCCGATGCCATTGCCTGGTGGGAAGCATGTGATGAACAGGGAAGACAAAAGACAGACAGAGCTACTCCCTAATCCAGGCAAAGCAGAAAGTCATCTGAGCAACCAAGCACCATCCCCTTTTTCAACACCAAGGAAGAGAGAAAGACCTTTATGAATGCTTAAGTTCTTCCTTTTGTTATCAAAGGCCTGAGCAGAGATATGTGTGTAAGGTGATAAGTCTAGTAAAACAGCAATAAAGGTGATAATTATAATTTTTCAAATCTTCTATAATTTATTCAAAGCTATAGAAAAAGAAGCAATGCTATTGACAACCATCATGAGTCTATTATTTATTTAAATATCCTACTGATGGCACTAGAGAGACAGATCATCAGTGAAGAGTTTCTACTGTTCTCTCAGAGAGCCCAAGCGCAGTTCTCAGGGTCTATGTAAGGCAGCTCATTGCTTTCTACAATTCTATCTCCAGGTATCTGACGCCCTCTTCTGGTCTCCTTAGACATGTGTGAACTCATGTGCACACATGTGCATGCACACTTATGCACACACATATACATACTGACACAGATAAACAAACAACATTCTACTGCTACTTCTGAATTCTAGGAAGAATTAATGTAATTTTTTTAAAGATTTTTGATTGCTTAAGAATAACAGTATGCACCAAGACATAAAACTTGGCTTCCACACCCATTTCACTTTCAACAGAATCCAGATGCAAACCTTTCCTAGTCCTGACCATCATGCATTTGCCTCTTGGATCTAACTTATAAAAAGAGGACTTAGCGTATCCTACACCACAGTCAGACATCATGCAAGCTGCATTCCCAGTGATCACCACACATTCCAGATACTCAACTCTGTTGACTGTTAGTTTTTCTCTAGGTAGTTTCTAGGTGGCTTTTCTGATCAATTTTTCTTGAAAATAAGACTTTGGAGTCTGTAAAATCAGTCAGTACATTTTTTTCAAATATAATGGTATCAAGTTCCAGTAGATTCTATTGTTTTTTCTTAAGAACAATATTTAGATAAAGAAAAAAACTTTTTGTACTGTACTGTGTTAGAGATCAAGTATGTGGCTATCTTTCACCCAGAAATACACACTTAGGCTTTTGGTATTAACTCTTAAAAGCACACACAAAAATGCTAGAATCCACCAATGTAGTCTGTCCTCTGGTCAGTGTACAAGAGACCACAGGTACAATCTCTCTTTGTTAGTCTTAGAACATCTCACAAGCCACACTTTAGTTGATCTATGTCTTTGTGTTTTCTTCAAAAAGTTATCAGAAACTGATTATTATGTTTCTCAGACAATATTACATATTAGGAAAACTATAATAACAGATTTTGACAAATTCCTGCTACAGATCTACAAGTTATCTGGACTGATCAGTGAAGGCAATTTAGGTTGGAGAGGTTTTAAATACTTCCCTCCAATACAGAAATATCTTATTCAAAGGAATCAACAAATTTAGTCAATTTTGTCAATTCCAAAGAGAGAAAAAGAAAGAGGCTTATAGACAGAGGAGACAGAGAGACAGAAAACAAGGCTTGAGAAGGAAATTTTCATTTCATTACAGTAAGAGACATATCTGAGAATTGTTGCTCAGAACCTATGAACTGTATATGGGCCTCATGCTTGTGATTCCAGCACTCAGGAAGCTGAACAAAGAGGATTCCTGTGAGTTCAATTCTAGCCTGTGCTATGCAGTGACTTCTAGGTTAGTTTGAACTATCGAATGAGATCTCATCTTTAAAGACTTAAAGATGGGGAAAAGAGTAGACAGATGACTCAGCAGTTACAAACACTTGCTGCTCTTGAAGAGAACCTAAATTCAACTCCAACGCCCACATTGGCTGAGTAACGGCCACCAGCACATCCAGCATCAGGTGATCCGAAGCCTTCTTCTGGACTCCATAGGCACCTACACGCATGCGCGTGCACACACACACACAAATAAGTTAATTAATTAAGTAAGTAACTAAGTAAGTAAAGCGTGGACTTTGGGCTGGACATAGTGCTGCTTGCCTTTGATCTCAGCACTGGGGCAGAGACAAAAGATGTTCCAAGCTAGCTTAACTATATATATATTTCCAGGCAAGTCAGGACTACATAGTCAGACCGCCTCAAAAAAAAAAAAAAATTTGTAATAAAAATAAGGAATGAGAGACTCAGTGGTTAAGAGTTCTGTCTATTATTCCAGAGGTCCTAAGTATAATTCAAAGCCACCACATAGTGGGTCACAACCATCTATAATGTGATCTCTTTTGCCATGCAGGAGTACATGCAGACAGATCATTCATATGTATAAAATAAACACATAAATCTTTAGCCAGGGTTGTGGTGATGGCAGAGGTGCACACCTTTAATCCCAGCACTCAGGAGGCAAAGGGCAGGCAGATCTCTGTGAGGCCAATCTTATCTACAGAGTGAATTTCAGGACAGCCAGAGCAAAAAAAAAAAAAAAAAAAAACGGAAAGGGTGGGAATATGGCTTGCAAGCATTACTTCCTTGATTTGATTCCCAAAACCTATGTTTTCAAAATCAGGTGTGATGGCATGCTCTTGAATGTGCAAAGACAGGCAGATGCCTGGGCCTTTCTGGCCAGCTAGCTTAGCTTACCTGGTGAGTTACAATCCAGTAAGACACCTTGTCTCAGGAACAACAACAAAAAATGGTGCACAAAATTTTTCTGGCCTTGGTACATACACACATATGCATGCTTACTCTTACATATGTATGTGCACCTGCACACACATACACATAGATGGATGGATGGATGGATGGATGGATGGATGGATAGATGCATGCATGGATGCATGCATGCATGGATGGATGGATATGTAAAGAGACAGTGTATTGGTTTGTATACGCTTGGGCCAGGGAGTGGCATACTAGATGTGACCTTGTTGGAGTAGGTGTGTCACTGTGGGTGTAGACTTTAATATCCTTGTCCTAGCTGCCTAGAAGTGAGTATTCTGCTAGCAGCCTTCAGATGAAGATGTAGACCTCTCAGCTCCTCCTGCACCATGCCTGCCTGGACACTGCCATGCTTCCCACTTTGATGATAATGGACTGAACCTCTGAACTTGTAAACTAGCCCTAATTAAATGTTGTCTACAAGTTGCCTTGGTTGTGGTGTCTGTTCACAGCAGCAAAACCCTAAGACAGACAGACAGACAGACAGACAAACAGATGGACGGACAGACAGACAGAGACAGACAGTATAGATACAAAATAGATTAGGTCCTTAAAAGGTTTCATAAATAGGGAAAAAATGTTGCAAGATAAGAATTGTCCTAAGGCCAGGCGGTGGTGGCACACGCCTTTAATCCCAGCACTTGGGAGGCAGAGGCAGGCAGATTTCTGAGTTCGAGGCCAGCCTGGTCTACAGAGTGAGTTCCAGGATAGCCAGGGCTACACAGAGAAACCCTGTCTCGAAAAACAAAAAACAAAAAACAAAAAAAAAAAAAAAAAAAGAAAGAATTGTCCTAAGAAAAAAACATGCCTATGTAACTGATAATCCAGAAGAAAGCAGATGACAAATCCCACATAACCACATGACTAAGCAGGCTTTTGATGCTAAACCACCAAACGCTAACCATGACTTGCATTCCCTTTAAGATATAATAATATGGTGGTCTGCTTGTAATCCTCGCTTACTGGAGACTACCTGGGAGCCTCGGTCAGGGGATGCCCTGATCCCCGCAACCTGGCTAGCTAGACTAGTTGATTGAGAGACCCTGACTTATATAAAAGGTAGGATGTGACCAAGAGTGTCAACCCCACATCAACTTCTGGCATGCCCATGCACACATAGGAGAACATGCCATCATAAATGTATTCAAATACCAAACACACACATGCATAAGCAAGCAAGCAAGCAAGCAAGCAAGCAAGAAAGAAAGAAAGAAAGAAAGAAGAAAAGAAGGAAGGAAGGAAGGAAGGAAGGAAGGAAGGAAGGAAGGAAGGAAGGAAGGAAACCTGAAAGCCTGATTTCTGAAAATGCAGTGCCAGGACCAGGAAGTAGCTAGGTTGGTAGAGTTCTGTCCACAATACCACATAAACCTAGCCATGATGGTATATGACTGCAGTCCTAGAACTTAGGAGCTGAAAACAGGAAGATTAAGAACTCAAGATCAACCTCAGCTACCTAGCAAGGCCAAGGCCTGACCATAAAAGACTATCTCAAAGAAGGTGAACAACGGTTCTCTCTCCAAAAACTGTCAGTGTATCTACAGAGTCAGTTTTACTCAGTGTAGTTCTGTAAGAAATTTAAATTACATTTTTTTTTAAGTCAGCTTTCTTTTTTGCTTCTCAAGTGAGGGAACAAGACAAGTTTAAGAAATGAACACTGAATTTTTAAAAATTAAATGAAGAAATAAAGCAAAATTCTTTTTAGGTTTTGCCATGAAAAGGAAAGGCCTTCCAAGGTGTGCAGTTAAATTTTTAAGGAATGTAAGTTCCATTAACTTAGACTTGACATTCAAAGTCAGCAAACGTCAGTTTCCTGGGCTTGCACCTATGGATCTCGGTAGCTTTACAAGCCTGGACTCTATGCAAAGTGTAGCTGATTAGGCCTGTCATCGCAGGATGGGCCAGAAAAACACTGGCAAGGGCAGCTGTGGGATCCTGTTACCACATGCAATCCCTCCGATCGCAAGCCGGCCCCACCACTGCACACAGCAACGGAAGTGTGGCATCTAGTGGACAGTCCGTTGCTGCACTGTCTTCCTGGGTCTCAGGAAGGCAATGTGAGAGCGGATGCGTCCTGCTGTTGTTATCTTAAACAAAGTATGTGGCCTCACTATGTTAAGCTGGATTTTAAAAAAAAACAAGTTGGCACTGAAATGAAAGCTACCTTTTGTGGAAAATAAAAATTAGAATCTCTACTTCTACGAAGTGATCCTTATCTGATAGGGCAGACCTTTTGTGAAAAATAGTGCAATGTGAGAGTCTTAAACTGTAGTCACGTGAAATAAGACCCTGTTTTGTTTCAACTGTTGTTTCATAAAGAAAAGAAAAAAAACAAGTATATAAAATGTGTTGCTTCACATAGTAAAGCTCTTTTAAAAAAACAAGTTCAAGTAAAAACAGAAATACTGAAAACCTGTGACTCAGACTCCTAGTGTGTACGTTGACTCTGTTTTGAAAGACAGTATTTTTAAACTTTATAATCTTAGATGCTGCAAGTAAATTCCAGGCTTTGTTGAAATTAAGCTAGTCACCAATATTCATATTCTAGACAAACTATCATACATTCTTTTGGGGTTTTTTTGGGTTTTTTTTGGTTTTTGTTTTTTTGCTTTTTGGAGACAGGGTTTCTCTGTGTAGCCCTGGCTGTCCTAGAACTCACTCTGTAGACCAGGCTAGCCTCGAACTCTTGAACTCAGAAATCCGCCTGCCTCTGCCTCTCAAGTGCTGGGATTAAAGGCGTGCGCCACCACCGCCCAGCACTATCGTACATTCACTTGCCCCACAAAGTCGGATTTCAAAGGTCACTTTTGCCTCCTTGGTTAATGAGTTGGGTGTTTAGGCAAACCTGTAAGAATGTGACGTGGCATATTCTGAAGTGGAGCAACTCAGTTCTATGCACTGAGAAGTTCCCCAGCCGCCGGATTATATTATAGAGCAGCTGTTGCTCTAAATTCTCCGTGTGATCCTGTGTTCCCAGTGTGTTTATAGGTGTGTCCATATGTGTTGATAACGTAGGCCTTTTGGAGCTAGGAAACTCTGGAGAACACTCTGTAAACTTCAGCCTGTTGTCTGAAAGGGTTCTGGCTTTACATCCTGTGGAGAATGACAGAAACCTGTACTCTTTGTGATCTGGTCCCTCTAGTGGACATCACGTAACACTGTAAGTTAAAACTCTTAACCAAAAATCCAGTGGTCAGCCAAAGCAGAGTTCAGACTAAAGTCAGCATGGTCCTAAAGCATGTGTTAATCTCAAATTCGTACTTAACTTGGTATTTGCTATTTAAAATGTGGGTAAAATAATAATCACTAAGTAAATAAAATTGCATACTTCCAAAGTCAATACTTCATTGATTATAAAATATATAAAATAGGAAATTTATCTGGAAACTTTCTGGGTTGTTTTTTTTTTTAATGTGAAACATAGTCACCCAGGCCACTCTCAGACTTGCAACATACCAAAGGTCGGTCTGTCTGTCTGTCTGTCTGTCTGTCTGTCTCTGTGTGTCTGTCTGTCTCTATCTCTGTCTCTGTTTCTGTCTGTCTCTATCTCTGTCTGTGTTTCTCTCTGTCTACCTATCTCTCTGTCTCTCTCTCTCCCTCACCCCTGTCTGTGTGTGTCTTTCTGTCTTTCTCCTTCCTCTCTCCCTCCTCACTGTTTTTTGTTTGTTTGTTTGATTGATTGATTTTGTTTTTTAGGACAGGTTGACTAGCCACCAAGTTAATGTATACTCAAAGATGACCTTGGCCTTCTGATCTTCCTGTACTTATCTCTGAAGTATGAAATCATAGGCATGTGCCACCCCTGTGGGTTTACTTAAGGACTGAACCAGGCTTCAGACATGCTGTGCAAGTGCACTACCAACTGTGCTATCCTGTCTTGTTTTCTGTTTACTTCAAGGTAGATTGTTTACACTTTGTTCCATAAAGCTTTTATAAATTTGGGGACATCTTTCTACTTTCTAAAAGATACCTTAGTTAAACATTTTAAAGCCGGGCAGTGGTGGCACATGCCTTTAATCCCAGCACTTGGGAGGCAGAGACAGGCGGATTTCTGAGTTTGAGGCCAGCCTAGTCTACAGAGTGAGTTTCAGGACAGCCAGGGCTACACAGAGAAACCCTGTCTCGAAAAACAAACAAAAAAAATTTAATTTTTGTTGATCTATTTAGAGTTGTGTTTATGAGTGTTTGTGCATGGTGTGTATGTGGAGGGGCATATATGCCACAGTGCACACATATAGACATCATAGGACAACTTCCTGCTATCGGTTCCCTCCTTCTACCTTCATAAAGCTTTCTAAAATAGTTCAGGCAGTCAAACTTGGACAATGTATGTTTTTACTGGTTAAATCATTTTACTGGTTCTTGATCTTAAATTTTTGCAGATGCTTGCTTAAAGCAGATGCAATGATATTTCTTTCCTTTCTTTTTTTTTCTTTTAGGATTTATTTGTTTTATTTATGTGAGTACACTATCACTGTCTTCAGACACACAAGAAGAGGGCATCACCTCCCATTGCATATGGTTGTGAGACACCATGTGGTTGCTGGGAATTGAACTTTGGACCTCTGGCAGAGCAGTCAGTGCTCTTGATCGCTGAACCACCTCTCAAGCCCAGCAATGGTATTTCTTAAAAAAAAAACTTTCTCATACAATTACTCCTTAGTGTATTGTTTTTCCCCTGCACCCTCTTGAAATAAATTTTAAAAAATGAAAAAATAGAAAAGAAATCAGTAGCCGGGCAGTGGTGGCGCATGCCTTTAATCCCAGCACTTGGGAGGCAGAGGCAGGCGGATCTCTGAGTTCGAGAGTTCGAGGCTAGCCTGGTCTACAGAGTGAGTTCCAGGACAGCCAGGGCTACACAGAGAAACCCTGTCTTGAAAAAAAAAAAACAAAGAAAAGAAATCAGTAATAGATTTTTTAATTACTCTTTTAAAAATATTTTACATGTATTTACTTGTGCTGCAGCACACATAGAGGTCAGACAACAGGTCTGGGCTCTCTCCTTCCATCCTGTGAGTCCCAGGGATCAAACCCAGGTTGTGAGTCTTGGTACCAAGTGCCTTCCTTACCTACTTACTGAACAATCCTTCTTAATTCTTTAATGGATTTTTTTTTATTAAATACTTGAGTGTAATAAAACATTCTGGGTTTCTGTTGTAATTTTGGTTTGTTTTCTTGAGAACAGGTCTTATAACCCAGGCTGGCCTGGATTGATCCTGTTTCCTCTATCACCCAAAGGCTAGGGAATTACAGGTATGCCCATAATCTACAATTTATAGTTTGTATTTTATTACTATCTGTAAGAATATAAAGTGAACTAAAAGAATAGGAATTTCATTTACTATAAAGTTTAGAGATATTTAGAGTTACATCAGCTCTTACCTAAAATATTTTTGGCTAATCTTTTCCATGATTCCTTATCAAAACTGAAAGAAAACAAAAAGCAAACGCAAACAAGGATTTCTCATGATTTCAAATTTTCTAAATATCCAATCTGATTTTTAAAGGCCATTGAAGGGAGACAATCATCCCAGAACCAAGAATATTGACTCTTAAGACCACACTTTAAAAACTAATTAATTTATAGTGAGAATGCCTGCCATCGTGGGGTTTTAGAAAGATCTCCTTCAGAAAGCAAAACACTTTTTAGAAAATCACTTCAAGACAACAAAAGAGACTGGGAATCCAGGTCACTGTCTAAAGAGCTCACTTGTCAAATTTGATCCCAAGCAAAGAGAAAGTGACTAAAAAATCACTTTCTCAAAAAAATCAGAAAGATTTAATTCTAATGACTATAAAAATAACATAAAAGTACAATTGTAAGAGATAATACCCCCTGGAGTTGGGAAAGTGTTCATGAACTTTGTCTTCACACCCAGGAGGCTGTAGCAGGAGGATTCTGAGCTCAAAGCCAGCTTGTGCTACAACAGAGACCCTGTCTCAAAAATTGAAAAAACAAACAAGCAAGCAAATACACTAATCAGAAAAAAAAATTTTTTAAAAAACAGTTAATGGAAGATGAAGGCTTGGCTCTTTGGATGGACAGTTACCTAGCATATTTTTGTGTTTGATCCCACACAAAAAAAAAAATCAACAATAATAACAACAAAAATAATGAAACGCAATCATCCCTCACACACACACACGACAGAGAATGAAGCTTTAAAGCCATTTCTGTTCTAGTAGAAAAGCCTCAGAAAATGCCTTCCTGCAGGCTCAACAGGTCATTCAGAATTAAACTGAAGGAAAATTCCAAGACATTGAATGAACCTGTAACAAAAATAGTGTATTAAATCCAACAGATTCATTAACTTGCTGTTTTAAAAGCTTCTTTTTCCACCTTAAAGCAGTAAAACCCTTCAAGGCTTTCGGCGATATAAGATTAAAGAGAGGATTTACCTTCTTTTTAAACAGCTTGCATATGTAAAAGTTTGGAAGTTCCTCAAATCTGAATGATTAAAAAATAAATAAATAAGAGGTTCAGAGTTTACAAATGTGCCATTCTTGAGTGATACTTAGCACAGATTAGCGATATCAATTTAAGTCTAGTTTCAAGGTATTTATTGCTTTTTGTTTGTTTGTTTGTTTTGGGGGGTTTTGTTTGTTTGTTTGTTTTTTGTTTTTTTGTTTTTTTCGAGACAGGGTTTCTCTGTGTAGCCCTGGCTGTCCTGGAACTCACTGGGTAGACCAGGCTGGCCTCGAACTCAGAAATCCGCCTGCCTCTGCCTCCCAAGTGCTGGGATTAAAAGCCTGCGCCACCACCGCCCGGCCTAAAGGTATTTATTGAAGTTACTGTGGTGATCTGAATAGAAATAGCCCGCATAGGCTCATAGATTTAAATGCTTAGTCACTAGGGAATGGCTATTAGGTGTGGCCTTGTTGAAGGAAGTGTGTCACGGGGTGGGCTGGGAGCTTTGAGGCTCCAAATGCTCAAGCCAGACCCATTGTCTCTCTCGCTTCCTGCTGCATGCAGACCTAGACATAGAACGCTTTATCTCCAGCACCATGTCTGCTTGTGTGCCGCCATGTTTCCTACTGTGACAATGGTCTCAACCTCTGAATTTAAGTCAGCCCAAATTAAATGTTTTTTCCTTATAAGAGTTGCAGTGGTCATGGCTCTTCACGGGAAAAAAAATCTGAGTATGAGTCAAAGGGATAGAGCCAGTAAGCAGCCTTCCTCCAAGGTCTCTGCTTCACTCCCCACCCCCATGTTCCTGCCTTGGCTTCCCGGAAAGATGCATTCCAGTGAAGACAGGAGCATCAGAAATGAAGAAATTTAACACTGGCTTGGGGTGTTATGACCTTGTTTCAAATATATATTTAAATTTTGCGGCCGGGCGGTGGTGGCGCACACCTTTAATCCCAGCACTTGGGAGGCAGAGGCAGGCAGATTTCTGAGTTCGAGAGTTTGAGGCTAGCCTGGTCTACAGAGTGAGTTCCAGGACAGCCAGGGCTACACAGAGAAACCCTGTCTGGAAAAACCAAACCAAAAAAACAAAAACAAAAATTTTGCTTAACAGGTTTTTCACACTTCTCTTTTGTTTGCTTTTGTTTTGAGACAGGCTCACTTTAAGTAGCTCTGACTGCTTGGAACTCACTTTGGCCTTGAACTCACAGAGATCCACCTGCCTCTGCCTCCAGAGTCACTTCTGGATCAAAGATATGCTCTTCTACCGGGACAAAGTTCCTGCTGTAATGCTCAGGCAGTAGCAATTTTTTGTTGTTGTTGTAGCAATTGTTTTGATACTATGTAGCCTTGACTGGCCTACAGGTGGCTATTTCTTTTGCATATCTCCAGATCAAAGTATGTGCTTTTAAAGTTGTTAAAGTTACAGTGCAATTTGCCAACAACTTTACTACCAATCATAGAAAATTTTGGACATCAACAACAGTCTTTAAAGTGATTTGTTTTTCTTGATAGAACAAAAGCAGCAGATCCTATCAGCAGCCCACTCGTTCCAATTTCTACTACGTTCTCTTCACCTTCCTAGAGTGAGAACAGCAGCAGGCATGAGTCACCTTAGCCAACACCTGCAAGTGGCAGGGCCCCCCAATACTAATTCTAATTCCATGAAGATTTTATCTCATGTGTGTTTCTACACCTTTAATGATCCCACCTTGAAAACTAAATGTGCCATAGATCAGAAAAACACAGTTGTTTTTACAGAAAAGGGAGCAAAAGAGGAATTATCCTTTTCACAAAGCTCTGTGCAGAAAAGTTTTTCCAGTCAACTGCAGACATGCACATGCACACATGCACACTCACACACATGTACACACATACACACACACACACACACACACACGAATATGTGTGGCACCCAGCAACCTATCCCCTGGTCTTAGTCTAAATGTCAGTTGTCTTAAAGCACCACCTGCATTACTCGAGGCAAGGCTTACTGCTGCTGAGTTCTGAGAAATAAGGGAACCAGCCTGGATTTGCAGGGATAGAAAAAAAACAAAAAAACAAAAAAACTTTACAACTGTAAATCTAACCTGGCACTGAATTTAAAAGGTAAAGCAAGAGGATCACTTCAAGGCCAGTCTAGATTATATAAATTTGAGGCTAGTCTGGGGGGTACAAGAAATGTTACCTAAAAAAAATGTCTTTTTTAAAAAAATAGCATTTTGGTTAGAGTGGGGTAGGTGAGGATTGATGGACCAAATATTTGCTGCCCTCTAATCAATAAGCCTGAGTGAATATCAGGTAACCACAGGATCCTTGCCCTCTAGACAGGTGTAACCATGGCATCCCTTTGATTGCTTCTCATCACAGATCATATTTGGTTGCTAGAAGCATCTCTATGCACCCCTGTGTGCAAATAGAATGTACACAGCAGCATCCTCAGAGTCTGGTGGTTTCCTCTAACCACTTCCAACGTCTATCATCAAAGTCAGGTGTTTCACTCAAGAAGCTGAGGCAGAAAGGCTGATGTGAATTCAAGGCCACCTGTGCTACACAGTGAGTAATAGACTGGCCTGGATATAATTCAGAAGAGGAGGAGGATAAAGAGGAGGAGGAGGAGGAGGAGGAGGAGGAGGAGGAGGAGGAGGAGGAGGGGGAAAAAGAAGAAGAGGAGGAGGGAGAGGAGGGAGAGAAAGGAGGAAGAGAAGGAAAAGAAGAGAAGGAGGAGGGGGGAGGATGTAATCTCTAAAAAAGAAGGAGAAGGAAAAGAAGAGGAGGAGGGAGGAAGAGGAGGAAGGAGAAGGATGTAATCTCAAAAAAGAAGAAGAAGGAGGGAGAGGAGGAGAGGCTGGAAAGATAGCTCAGTAGTTAAGAACACTTGCTACTCTTCAAGAGGCCCCAGGTTGGGTTCTCCGTAAGTACCCACATGTGGCTCACAACCATCCATAACTCTAGTTTCAAGAAATCTAGCCTCCATTTAGTCTGCAGCAGGCATGATGTTATACATACATGCAGACCAAACACTTATACATATGAAATAAAAAATAAACAAAATCTAAATTTAAAAAATGAAAACATCTTTTATGTAAGTCATCTTTATGTAAATTAAATTTCTACACACTAATCTAGAAGATAATCCATATTAGATCATGGAATGAGTTTTTTCTATGAAAACCTATAGTGTTGGCATCAATCAGAACAGATAGTAAAACAATGGGGCATGAAACAATTCAGTCAACAACTATACACTTGTCAGTGTTCCTGGGAGATTTGCTTTTTCTTAAGTCAGAGTCTTACTATAACCTATATTGACCTCAAGCTCATGGAAACCCTTCTGTCTCCACCTCCTAAATGAATGGATTACAAAAATGAGCCACCAACCCAGCTTCCAATGAGATTATACAAGAATTCCTATTTGTAGGACATCCTATTGCAGGACACTATCATGCGTTTATAGTAATACTAGGGTAAATAAGCTGTCTACACTGCTGGTCCTATTAAAAAAAAAAAAACCATACACTTCTGATCCTATTTAAAAAAAAAAAAGCATACATCACACACAAGTCACATGATAATGACACCAAGCAGCTATGTACCTAGTTCCTATTGTTCGTCATCATTGTAGAGTACCCCTTTAACTTGTCATAAGTCTATGCCAACATGACTTGTGTTTAAAATTCTAGGACTTGAGAGTCTGCGACAAGATCACAGAGAGGTAGGGGTCAGTCTGGGCTACACAGTAAATTTCAAGATAGCCTAGACTATAAAGTGAGACCCTGATTCAAAAAAAAAAAAATTAATAGAAATTTAGTGCCAAACAGTCCAGAGTGCCATGCCAACAACTTCATACATACTGTTTCTCCACAAGGCCTCTTAGTTGCATCACTTCTCCTGCTTGATTTAATCTCATGTTGTTGCTTTTCTTTATGGCCCCTAAGCATACAAGATGCACTGCTAATGGCTGTGGATTGTGATCATGATGTACTGTCATATCCATCATCAGTTACTGACTGGGATATGACAGTACAAATCACTAAGGATTACGATGGTGGAACATCAGCCAGCGGATGCTTCTTGGCAACCAGACACCCTGATCTTCCAACCCTGTGATCCTGAAAAAACAAAGAAAATGACAAAAGCTGATAAAAAAAAAAAAGCATGGCTCCTCCAAGGAATGTAAAGGGGCCTGTATTATCAACAGAGAAAGTTCTAATAACCTGGACTGAGGAACAGAAACAGAAATGTATCCATCCTATGACCATCATGGACAAAGCTAAAAGTCAGAAATTTAAGGGAAAAAAATGTCAAGTATGGTAATACAGGCCTCTGTGATCCCAGAATGTAGGAAACTGAGACGGGAGGTAGAGTCCCAGACCAGCCTGGGCTACATAGTCAGACCACGTTTCAACTACTCTTAGCTTTGGCTACTTTAAACAGGTTGAAAATGGAGCCCTGTACTGTGGCACATATCTGTAATTCCAGCATTTGGGAAATGAAGGCAAGGGAATCAAGGATTCAAAGTCAATCTCCAATACATATTGACTTCTAAGCTAGCCTGGGCTACAAGTGACCCTGTCTGAAAACAAACAAAATATCTTTATTCCTTAACTAATGTGAGAATGAAGAAGTGAATGTGTGAAGACTCACGTGAAAGCAGCAGAAGGATTTTTAGAAACTCATAAGCTGATTGAGTAGGGAAGTTGTTCTTGTCAGAGGAGATCTGACAAGAACACTTTGGGAGAATAAATAGAACAATCTGGATGGTAACAGCAATATACTCCGTTTGATTTCACTGTAGCTTTATTGCAATCTGCCGGTGCTGTTGGTTTGATAGATGCTTGTATATTTGCTTGCCTTACAAATTGATGACATCCTACATCAAGAGAGTCTCTCTGCATTATCTCCGATGCCCAGTACTCAGTTCACGTGTCTGAAGCCCATTATTATTACGTTGTTCATGGAGATCATTGATACGTGATCTTTGCTGTTATAAAAGATTTGTTTTATTCTTTTGTGTGTATGTGTGTGAATGCTGTGTGTATGCCAGTGCCTCAGAAGGCTAGAAAAGGGTACTGGATCCCCCGGTGCTGTTACAGGCTCTTGGGATCCACCCACTATAGGTTCTGGTAACCAAACCCTGATCATCTGCAATAGTAGCAAGTGCTCTTACCACTGAGCCCTCTCTATAGCCTTGTTACAGTAATTTCGAGTCGCCACAGATCAAAATCACATAAGAAAGAGAAATCAATGCTTGTTCTTCCACTGCAGTTTTTAGGTTCTTAGCAGTCCAGTTTCAGCATCCACCCCTAACCCTAGCTCATCTTCAGGGTACTGAAATGAGGCTTAGGTTTAGAGAGAAGGCAAGAACTTCGCATAATGAAACAATCCTGGTGGTTATGATCCACTCCCATTATTGTCTCTGATTCAGTAATGGAAGGGACAAAGTGGTCCCATCAACTATCAATCTGTTAGTCACTATCATCCTCTAAAAGGACCAAACCGGTTCTCAGAAAGTGATAACCCTATGCTACTCATGAATGAACTGAGAGCCTCAGGCATGCTAAGCAAATATTCACCCCCAACCTAAATCTCCAGTTCTAATTGTTCCATTTGGTTCAGGTGAGTTGTCATGTGGGGAAAAATTACAGGCCGCAGCTGTGGAGTCCCAGTGGGTTTCCACGCTGCGGCTGGTCCCAAATGCAGGAGGAATGTCTATGGTTCCAGAGGCCTGGAGGCTTTGTCGGGGGTAGGCCCCAGTGACACGAGGAAGTCCTTGGTTCCAAAAGGGTTTGTCGTGGCGGATGGTAGATGGATCTAGAAGTACGCCCTGTAAAACTCAGGGCAGTCCCGAGTTAGATAGGGAGGGAGAAAAGGGGAGGATCTGGGGAGGTATGCTTAATTTGCTTCGCCCTCTGGCCTTCATGCGTATATAAATCCCTAAAGCCTGAGACAGCCCTCTACCTGTGCACTTTGGCAGGGGCTGTAATGGCTGGCCTACGTGATTGAGTATTGAGACTAGACTGCTTTTCAGGACCCTGGGTTCTTGGGGCGCACCGAACTTCTGCCAATTCTGATGCAGAGTCTCGGGGTTCTAGGCAATTGCCCAACCATGACCCAGAATACCCTTACGCAGTCCCACATTGTCATTCTTGTGTCATTCTTCTGGGTGTGAGGTAGGATAACTGCCTCCTCTGAGTGTGAAGCACAAGTCCACACCTCCTGGGTCCAAAATTGCAGTCTTTAAGCAATGAGTTGTTCCTCTGCCTTCAGATAACAAAGGAGACAATGAGGACTAAGGTGCCAGTCTTTCCATTCCTTGGTTCTATTTCCTGAGACAGCAATGTTGAAATAGGGTGGTGGTGGCACATGCCTTTAATCCCAGCACTAGGGAGATATAAACAGGTGGATCTCTGTGAGTTTGAGACCAGCCTGATCTACAGAATGAGTTCCAGGACCAACAGACCTACAGAGTGAAACCTTGCTTATAAAACAAAACAGAAAAGAATGAAAGGAGGTTAGGAAAGAATTTGGGGCAGTATCACATTCTGTAATTAATCCCAACACTCAGATCAGTCTTACTGCTTATAAGGCACAAGGTCTAAATATATCAAACTAGCTATAGTATTTCCTTAAGCCAAAGCCTAACCCAATTTTCTTCAGTTCTAAGAAGGCAACGGAAGAAAAATTTAGAGTCAATTCTAACATCTCACACCTCTAATCCCAGCACTCAGTAGAATAAAGATTATGAGGTCCAAGACTGAGATACAGAATAATGTTCTGCCAAGAGAGAGAGAGAGAGAGAGAGAGAGAGAGAGAGCGAACGCGCGAGGGAGGGAGGGAGGGAGGGAGGGAGAGAGAGAGAGAACAGCTTAAAATTCACAAAACTTTGTTTATGAGATTTAAGAAGCCACCTCCACAATACTATATACCACTCCAGAACGTCACATACTACCCCAGAACACCTCATACTACTTCATGACCACATACAACACCCCACAACACAGTATACTACTCCAAAATAAAGCACAGCGCTCCTTAACCGTGAATACCTCCTGAGAGCACACACAGCAGCAGATGGGTGAAGAATTAGAAGTGGCTGTAACACTGTATGTCACTCCATAACATTCCACAACACCCTTAACTCCCCACAGGCCTCCTTAACTCCTCATATCACTCCATACTACCACAGGCCACCCCATAAACCTCCATGATATCCTATAACACTCTATAATATCACATTACCACTCAATAATACTTCATAACACAGCATACCACCCCATAGCATTCCATAAATCCCCATATGCCTCCATAACACCACATAACACCCCATAGTACTGCACAACATCCTATAACACTCCACAACACTTCATATCAGCCTGTAACACTGTATATCACCATACACCATAATAACAAATGCCAGTCCACAACGTTGTATACCGCATACCTCTCCATAACACCACATACTACCCTGTAACACTGTATACCAATTCATAACACTTCACATTGCTCCATCCAACCATGTACTACTCCACCCATACTACAGATCCCTTCATAACATTGCATATCACTCCATGACGTCACACACCATTCCACAATACAGCATATCACTCCATAATAATCGTACCTGTCTTACTAGGGTTTCCATTGCTATGATAAAATACCATGCTCAAAGCAACTTGGTGGTAAAAGGGTTTATTTCATTTTACAGCTAGTAGTGCATCATCCAGAGAAGTCAAGGCAGGAACTAAAGCAGGGCAGGAACCTGGAGGCAGGAACTCCGGCAGAAGTCATGGAGAAATGCTGCTTACTGGCTTGCTCTCTGTGGCATGCTAAGCCTGCTTACTTACACAACTCAAGATCACTGTCCTGCCAGGCGGTGGTGGCGCATGCCTTTAATCCCAGCACTTGGGAGGCAGAGGCAGGCAGATTTTTGAGTTCAAGGCCAGCCTGGTCTACAGAGTGAGTTTCAGGACAGCCAAGGCTACACAGAGAAACCCTGTCTCGAAAAAACAAAAAAAAAAAAAAAAAAAAAAAAATGGATTTCTATAATCATCCAGGGGAAAAATTCTTTTTTCTGTCTGTTGTTATCATTATTGTTGTTGAGATATGGTATTATGTAGCCCAGGCTGGCCTCAAACTGACTCTGCGATCCAAGGGTAATCTTGAACTCCCAATCTTCTTGTCTTAGCTTCTCAAGTATTAGGATTTCTAGTTTTATTAATTAAATTGTATTTTTATTATTGCATGTGTAACATTGTACATGTGTGCCATAGAGCATGTGTGGCTCTCAGATGATAACTTTGTAGTATCAATTTTCTCATTCCACCTTTACATGGGTTCCAGGGATCCAAATCAGGTCTATGTCATCAGGAGGCTTAGACATCATTAACTTTGTTCACTGAGGCATTCCACTTGCCACAGTATTGTTTTGTTTTGCGATGTGGTTTCAAGAAGCCCAGGCTGGTCTCAAATTTGCTCTGTAGTTGAAGATGACATTGACTTCCCTGATTTCATACATCTACCTCCCAAGTGCTCAGATTACAGGAATGCACCATCAGCAACACAAGAATTCATGTTCCGTATGCCCTAAGAACACTCTCACAGTTATAATACCAGCATTTGAGAGACTGGAGCAAGCATATAGGTGGACTGTCATGGGTTTGAGGACACCCTGAACTACATAGTGAATTCCAGAAGAGTCTGAGGTACTGAGTCAGACTCTGTCTCACAAGGGTGGGATGCGGGGTAGTCATGATTCAAAATTAACAGTAATTAGGAAATTGACCCAACTCTCATGGACAACTTTGAAAGCTTAAAGTTTTCACTGCAGGAAGTAACTGCTGGTGTGGTAGAAGTAGAACCTAGAGTCTTGACTGAGTATTACAGTCTCAAGGCCAAACAAAGTCATTTCTTGAGATGGGAGCTATTCCCCATAAGGGTGTTATAAACTTTGGTGAAAGCAGCTACAGGGTACTGTGACTAGCGGAGTAACTTGCTGATAAGAGCAGCTGAGGGCTTGTCAGGTTTGGCTCCGAGTTTGAACATGTAGCTAAAATGCTTTCAAACCATCATTACATGCAACAGGGAAATCATTCTCACCTGATCAATTCAGCAATGGTCATTGTCTTTTATTTTAAGAGTTGCCAAAAACATTTGTAGCCATGGAATACTTTTAAATCAAGGTATATATATTATCATTCAGACAAAATACTATTACAAAATTCATAGACTAATGGTAACAAAAACTCTTAGATCTATTGGGAAACCAGAATATACATATGCTTCTCCTACTGTGATAATCTCTGTGGTAGGGAACTAAAGTCACAGTGTCTCCAAAGTATGTTTGTAGCCTAACAATACCCCTCAGCTACACATCTGTTTTAGTCAGGGTTTTACTGCTGTGAACAGACACCATGACCGCAGCAACTCTTATAAGGACAAGATTTAATTGGGACTGGCTTACAGGTTCAGAGGTTCAGTCCATTATCATCAATGGCGGGAGCATGGCAGCATCCAGGCAGGCATAATGTAGAAGGAACTAAGAGTTCTTTTTATTTGTTTGCTTGTTTTTTGTTATTGTTGGTTTTTTTTTTTTTTTTGAGACAGGGTCTCTCTGTGTAGCCTTGGCTGTCCTGAAACTCACTCTGTAGACCAGGCTAGCCTCAAACACTCGAACTCAGAGATCTGCCTGCCTCTGCCTCCCAAGTGCCGGGATTAAAGGCGTGCGCCACCACCACCCGGCCCGGAACTAAGAGTTCTAGCATCTTGTTCAGAAGACAAAGAGAAGACTGGCTTCCAGACAGCTAAGATGAGGGTTTTAAAGCCCACACTCACAGTACCACACTTCCTCCAACAAAGCCACGCCTACTCAAATAAAGCCACACTTCCAAATAGTGCAACTTTCTGAGACAAGCATATTCAAACCAACATAACATCCATTAAACACGTCACTTTCCATAATACTGTAGGCAATTAACCAAAATGCAATAGCAAAAATTTGAATATCTCAACACATCTAAAAGACAAAAACTAGGAGCTGAGAGATGGCTCAGTGGTTAAGAGCATATACTGTTCTTGCAGAGAACCTAGGTTCAATTCCAAGTACCCACCTGGTGGCTCACAACAGTCTGTTACTTCCGTTCCAGGGGATCCAACGTCCTCTTCTGGCTTCTATGAGCACTGCACAAATGTGATATACAGACATACATGCAGGCAAAACACCCACACGCAAAAAGTAAAGAGAAAAAAATGGAAATTAAATTTATCTGAACACAAAAGAGGTATAGTAAAAATAGGGCATTCAAAATAAAAAGCAAGCAGATCTTCAATTCTATTCCATTGATCGACCTGTCTGTCTCTGTACCAATTCTATGCAGTTTTTACCACTATTTGTAGGACAACTTGAATTCAGGGATGGTGATCTCTTCCCCCAGAAGTTCTTTTATTTTTGAGAATTGGTTTTGGCTATACTGTTTAGTTTGTTTGTTTGTTTGTTTTTCCATATGAAGTTGAGCATTGCTCTTTCCATGTCTGTGAAGAATTGTGTTGGAATTTTGATGGAGATTGCATTGAATGTATAGATTGCTTTTGGAAAGATGGCCATTTTCATTTTCACTATGTTAATTCTCCCAACCCATGAACATGGGAGATCTTTCTATCTTCTGAGGTCTTCTTTGATTTCACTTTTTAGGTATTCTTTTTTTTTTTTTTTTTTTTTTTTTTGGTTTTTCGAGACAGGGTTTCTCTGAGTAGCCCTGGCTGTCCTGGAACTCACTCTGTAGACCAGGCTAGCCTCGAACTCTCGAACTCAGAAATCCGCCTGCCTCTGCCTCCCAAGTGCTGGGATTAAAGGCGTGCGCCACCACCGCCCGGCAGGTATTCTTATCACACAAATTTTTCAAGTGCTTGGTAAGAATTGCACCAAGATACTTTATACTATTTGTGGCTATTGTAAAGGGTGTTGTTTCCCTAATTTCTTTCTCAGCCTGTTCAATTTCACTTAGAAGGGGGAAGGAAATAATCATGGAAAACAGAGGGAGGGAGGGACATGGGAGGAAGAAGGGAAAAGGAAAACAGAATCAAATCTGAGGGGAGAGGAACAGGAGAGAAGCCCTGCAGGCAAAGGGAATAAATGGAAGTAAGCAGCCCCAGGAATTGAAGGTAGGGGGACCCTCTAGAAAGTTCCAGCGATCTGAGAGGTGAGACTCTCAGGACACATTAGAGGTGACCTTAGCTAAAACGCCCAACACAGGGGAAAGAGAATTCGAAGATTCTACCTCCCTTAGATAGGGCCTCAAATAGAGGGACGGGAATACCAACCCACAGTCAAAATTCCTGACCCAGAATTGTTCCTGTCTAACAGAACTGCAGGGACAAATGGAAAAGAGACTGAAGGAAAGGAGGTCCAATGACTGGCTCAATTTGGGATCCATCTCATGGCAGGACCCTAAGGCCTCACACTACTATGCTATGATGTCCTTACAGATGAGAGCCTGGCATGGCTGTCCTCTGAGAAGCCTTACCAGCAGCTGACTGAAACAGAAGCAGATACTTACATTCAATCATTGGACTGAAGTCAGGGACCCCTATTGTTAGACTCCTGCAAGCAGCTTAGAACAGACAACACCAGACCAAACAGTCGTGGGGGGGAGAGAAATGGGAGAAAGAGGGGAGACAGAGGAGAGAACTGGAGGCTGCCCATGACCAAGTGGAGAATGGGGGAATGGAAGGGGGGAGAGGCTAGGGGCCAGAAAGAAGCTAGAGGCAATAGAGCAAGAGAGCAAGAGAGCAAGAGAGAGAGGAGGAGGCAAGCAGCCCCTTTTATAGTGGGCAGGCCTACCTGGTTGTTGCCAGGTAACTGTGGGGCGGAGCATACCTGGCTGTTGCCAGATAACTGTGGAGGTGGAGTTTAGATAGAATACTAACACTTATGGTTGAATTAGGGAAAGGATTAAAGAAGCTGAAGGGGAAAGCAACCCTATAGGAAGACCAGCAGTCTCAACTAATCCAGACCCCCAGGCAGCTCCCAGAGACTGAGCTACTAACCCAGAGCACACATGGGCTGGTCCAAGTCCCCTGTCACAAACTTAGCAGAGGTCTGCCTGGTCTGGCTTCAGTGGCAGAAAATGTGCTTAATCCTTGAGAGATTTGAGGCCCCAAGGGAAGGGGAAGGCTTGGGGGTGGGGGGAGCACCCTCTCAGAGGTATGGGGGGGTAACAACAGGAGTGTAAATAAATAAAATAACTTTTTAAGTGAACAGAAAAAGACAAAAGAGTTAAATCTGCAAGGAACATGTTCTTATTTGAACTGTGCTGTGATGAATACCTTTAGCAAATACAGCTTGGAGGAAGAGTTTACTTCAGTCTGCACTTCAAGCCAGAGTAAGAGCTGAAGAAGGAACTAGAAGAAGCCATTAAGAATTAGCTTGCTGTTGTCAGGTGATCCTGGGCCAGAAGGCTAAAGATCGGATGCTCCAACGTTTTGTAGTATAGGGACTGTCCAGGTGTCCAGTGGTCTCTATAAACTGACTAAGTTTTAGAAGCTATGCTTTGTGCTTCCCATAATTTCAGTTAATTCAGTCATTCTGGATTTCTGACGCGGTTGAAGACTTATAGTCTCATAGCCAATCCTGGCTATTTACTTTGAGAGAAAAGATTTGAGAGGATGGTTTTCAACTGACATTCATTCCAAAACCAAGAAAAAAGCCAGGTTCAGAACTAAGTCTTTTAGTTAGGAGAGATGACAGAGGTTCTAGTTAGTCAACAAAATGATGGACTGGGTATTAGGTCTATCTTGTTCCTTACTGATACAAATTGGTATAGTTATGCTCTAATTGTTGTTTGAGAGAAAAGTTTATCTTAACAGGAAGAGTGATATGTAGGAGGAACTAAGGTGGGAAGAGTAAGGAGAAGAAGAGGAGGAGGAGCTAGGAGGAGGTGAGGGAGAATAGACATGGAGATTGTCTCTGCCAGTCAAACATAGTTGGTATATCTAGGTTGGGTATAGGGTTACACTTCTGATTGTATGGTTATCTTGTTATTGAGCATTACCGAACTTATAAAGCCTTTGATTAACATTTAAAAAATAAATAAATAAAAATACATTTAAAAAAAGAAAGAAAGAAAATCTTATGGAACAGTTTAAAGTTCAGAAAGGCACACTCTTAATTGAGCTAGAAACTTTTTGATGTCAGGCAACAAGAACAATGGCAGCCCAGGTGTGCCTCTCTTGCTAAAGGTGGACTGGTGATCAAGGCAATGATTAATTTCTTGTACCCATATTTACCCTCAGATTTCTGTCAGGATTTAATAAAAAATGTTAATGAGTTTAAAAAAAAAAAAAGAATTAGCTATCTCATTTGCTGGCTCATGTTCAGCTAGCTTCCTTGTACAGCCCAGGACCAGGAGCCTAGGGATGGTACTTCCCAAAATGAGCTCAATCCCCCTATATCAATCCTCAGTCATGACAATTTCTCAAAGATATAGCCATAGGTCAATATGATCTGAGAAATTGTTCAGTTGACGGTCTTTCTTCCCAGGTAGTCATCTAGATTGGGTCAAGTTGACAATAAAATTTGATCGAGGCAGAAAGAAAACTTACAACAAAAGAATCATGCAGGACTCAGGGCTGCTCTAGGGGTGCTGGTGATTGAGTGTCCAGAAAATGCGAAGGTCTGGGACAACAATATACACCACTCTAAATTCTGAATCCAAAATATATTCCAGGCCATCAGCTCAACTCCCAGCACTATATTAAATAAATAAATAAATAAATAAATAAATAAATAAGTGGGGCTGTAGAGATGGCTCAGTGGTTAAGGACTGCTCTTCCAGAAGCCCTGAGTTCAATTCCCAGCAACCCCATGGTGGTTCTCAACCATCTGTAGTGGGATCTGATGCCCTCGTCTGGTATGTCTGAAGACAGTGACAGTGTGTTCACATATATAAAATAAATATTTTTTTAAAAAGTAATAAAATCTAATCTTGTGTATGTGACCAAAAAATACTATTTTCTGTGTAACATTAGAGATTATGTAATCATGTTTTCACATGGTTAGAACACCCAAGATTGCAGGGCAGTGGTAGCGCACACCTTTAATTCCAGCACTTGAGAGGCAGAGGCAGGTGGATTTCTGAGTTCAAGGCCAGCTTGGTCTACAGAGTGAGTTCCAGGATAGCCAGGCCTATACAGAGAAACCCTGTCTCAAAAAAAAAAAAAATGAAAAAACAAACAAACAAACAAAAAGAACACCCAAGATCTTCAGGACCTATCCACCACCACCTCACATGAGGGTGGAGACAGCCTGACTATTGTTATGCTCATGATGGCTCACATTTTCTATTCAGAGAAAGAGTGACACCCACACCCCACACCCTGACCTCTATTACACAACCTATTCTCTACTCCTACACATTTTTAACATAGCATAGGCCACACATTAACTACGCCCTTCCGTGTGATGCCCACAAGGCATCCCTTCCCTAAGAAACTTTTAAGAGTGGAAATGCTGATGTGGGGGCAAGACTGAAGCTTCTTATTTCAGAACCCACGGTACTGTTATGCTGCCTGTCTGCCCTCTGGAATTAATAAACTCTTACCTGATTTTGAATCTTTGGAGGTTTAAGGCTTAAATGGGGTTTAGGTGGGGAAATAGGAGAAAGGAGAAGGCAAGGAGTGGTTCAATCAAAACTAAAAGTATATTTTTTAAATACCCTACAAAGGGATTGGAGAGATAGCTAAGCATTTAAGAGCACTTGTTCTTGCAGAGGACACAGGTTCAATTTCAAGTACCAACCTGGTGGCTCAAACTATTTGTAATTCCAGTTCCAAGGGACCCAATGCTCTCTTCTGACCTCTGAGAGTACTAGGCATACATACTCATACAAAGAAAATAAAGATAAATAAAGATTTTTTTTTTTTAGAATAAAAGTGTGTGTGTGTGTGTACATATGTGTGTGCAATGAGAATTGTTCCCCATAGTCCCATACATTTGAAGGCTTTATACCCACCCAGTTGGTAGTGCTCTTTGGGGAGGTTTAGGTGTTGGGAGCAGATAAAAGGAACTTGTCGTAAGTGCTGCCATCCTGAATTCAGTCTTCATTTTACCTAAGTTGGCCAACTTCCTCTCTAAGCAACAATAGTTCCCCAAAACATAACGCTTGTTTCTAAGAACAGAAAGAGCAAGTAAATTTAGTTGGTTGGGCAAAAACACTAATTCAATGTTAATTGACAATGATGGAACCCTGGGGGAAGTCCGTAATTCCTAAGTTCTGATTGGTAAAAATTATATTCATAACTTGGCTTAGATACTTGAGGCTTTTAAACTTATAAATCCTGCCTCAGCCCCTGCTCAAGGCTGCCAGAAGAAACAAATCTCCCAAGTCCTTGTTTGATAGCTCTGATCAATCAGCAACTCTGCTTACACAGTGGGAATAATATAAGATGTCGCTGTTTTACAAGTCCACTGGTGTATTCTGTTCTTTTTCTCATGGCATACGATGGACGTGGTATAGCATAGGATGCATGTGACCTTGCTGAAAAAAATATGTCACTGGAGGCAGGCTTTGAGAATGTAAATACTCGGCACAACTTCCAATCACTCTCTCAGATTCATGGTTGTGGTTTAAGGTGTGAGCTCTGAACTTCCTGTTCCTACCATTACGATGCTTGTTGCCATGCCATGCCATGAGGAATTCATAGACCTCTGAACCATGAGGCCAAATACATTCCTTTTTCTCTGAATTACTTTGGTTGTAGTGTTTTATCACAGCAACAGAAAAACAACTAACACAAAGAACAAATGAAGAATCTGATGAAGGTATCCTGCATGGGTAGACGAGGCTTCATAGGTTATCCAACGAAAACTTCAGTGCTAGGTATGGACATC
The DNA here is from genome assembly GCF_004785775.1 of Grammomys surdaster. Lineage (NCBI taxonomy): Eukaryota > Metazoa > Chordata > Mammalia > Rodentia > Muridae > Grammomys > Grammomys surdaster. The sequence goes on from NW_021627800.1 coordinate 33,510, forward strand.
CCTGTGAATCTGGGAGTCTTCAGAGGATCAAAACCAAAACCAAAAGTAAGCCAACTCCACAGACCGTTAACATTGCTTTTGGTTGTTTACAGAACTGGGGGGTAAGACCTTATTGCTAATGACATGCATTTTGATTGTAGGACATTGAGAAATCACACTAGAAATTAAATAAAACTTTCTTCTTACTGTCTACCTTTCACAGTATCAAAAGGGTGTTGGAGAAGAATCTGTGAAATGTGTTCTGGTCATGGATGACCATTGCAGTCAGGGACTCACTACAGCTATGGTTATCTGCACAAGACCTGCAAAAGATCAAGCCGACAAGCCAGACAACACTCCAGCAGGTGGCACTATTTAGATTTAGTGTGGTTTTTTTTTTTTTAGAAAGACAGGGAGGGAAGGAGGGAGGGAGAGAGGGAGGGAGGGAGGGGGGGGAGGGGGGGTGGTCTAGGGAGGGAGCCTGGAGATAATATATTAGAAGGGTGCCAGTGGGACTAGTGGGAGGAAAAGATTTTTTTAAGTGTGTGTGTGTGTGTGTGTGTGTGCGCGCACACACACACATGTGTATGCATGTATTTTTGAGGCAGGATCTCTTTACATAGCACTGGTTGTCCTGGAATTCACTATGTAGGTCAGACTGTCCTTGAACTCACAGCGATCCTCCAGCCTCTACTTCCTGACTACTGGTATTAAATATGTACAATTCCACATCATTGCTTATGTAATAGTCACTTATTATTATGCTCATATTTATTCCAAGCAGTGTCTTACATAGCCTAGGTTGCCTTCGAACTCTTTTATGTATCCAGGGCTGATCTTAAACTCCTAATCCTCCTTCCTCCACCTCCCAAGTACAAATGCCTGAGCCAAAACATCTGGTTCTCCCATAAACTTTTAAATTTTGTTTGAAACAGGGTAGCTCAGTAGTTCAAGCTGGCCTCAAACTCAATAAGGACATCTTAAATTTTATCTCCACCTCCCAAGTGCTAGGATTACAGGCACATACCAGAATGCTCAGCTTGCCCATACACTTATTATCTTTAGATTATTTATAATAAATAATATAATCCCATCTAAACTATGATGTCCCCTCTATTGCTGTGGTCTGAAACTGAAACCACATTATATCTTAAGTGCCCTACGGCCTATTATTCTTTTTTTTTTTTTAACAGATCTTGCCTCGAGTTTATTTGTAAAAACAGCATAGGACACTGGTCATCTGCAAATAGTGTGTGGGTAGGTGTGTCACGGCAGTCCATCTGTCTTCACGTTGGCAGGAGCCTTTTCTATGGGGCCTTAACTTAAACTACTGTTTAAGGAGAAATTCCACGGTCGGGCGGTGGTGGCACACACCTTTAATCCCAGCACTTGGGAGGCAGAGGCAGGCCGATTTCTGAGTTCGAGGCCACCCTGGTCTACAGAGTGAGTTCCAGGACAGCAAGGGCTACACAGAGAAACCCTGTCTCAAAAAACCAAAAAAAAAAAAAAGAGAGAGAGAGAGAGAAAAATTCCAGGTGCTGGAGAGATGGCTCAGCAGTTAAGGGCACTGATTGTTCTTCCAGAGGTCCTGAGTTCAATTCCCAGCAACCATGTAGTGGCTCACGACCATCTCTAACGGGACCTGATGCCCTCTTCTGGTGTCTAAAGACAATGACAGTGTATTTATATACATATTATTTTTTTAAAAAAAGTTAAAATTAAAAAGGAAGAGTTTCAGGGAGGAAATGCTTATGTATATTTACAGTAGAGTCAGTACTGTATAGACACTTTTTTTCATGTAGTTTTGATGGTTTATAGAGTCTGATGCAGACCCTATACATATGGAGAGGTCTCACACTTTCCTCTGTGATCACCCACAACTGTCTCCATTCTTGTTCTCCTGAAAGACAATTCAGATGGCACACGGGCTTAGTTCAGTCATTTGAATTTGTAGACTGTTTCACAGGGGAGGAGTACCTCCCTCCTCTCTCTTCTTCCTGTTCTCCTGCTTCAATTCATCTTCTTCCTTAGAAGTTCAGTTCACAAGCTGCTCCATCTGATCTCTTGTACCTTATGCTCTATTTCAGGAGGCAGATTACTTGTTACTCCAGAATCTACCCTCTTGTCTAACGGAAAGGTTGGATGTCCTCACAGACCACCAAACTGATATTTCTGTAACAGTATATAAAGTAAAAGGCAATGATTTTGAGTCATTTATGCATACATACATACATACATACATACACACGCATTGCTTATATGGAATACCTATGGCTTAGGCAGGCTTTGAGTCATTTATATGTCGGGAGCCAAACCTTGTGTCTCTTCTCCCTTCATTCTTTCACACCCTTCCCTAAGGTCTCATCAAATCCCCGAGGGCTGGGCCATTTATACATACATACATACATACATACATACATACATACATACACACATACACACACACACATGTGCATGCATGCTTGCACATTGTTTGTATGGAATACCTATGGCTTAGGCAGG